>NW_015552558.1:64403-65456 GCF_001515605.1 Sinocyclocheilus anshuiensis
TGTTTTGCTCCTCATGTGCCTTTCTGTGTTTCCTTATTTGGTCATTTTCCTGTCCTTGTTTAGTTTAATTATGATACCATTCCGCTGTGTTCTATTAATTACCCTTGTATTTAAGTTCCTGCCTGTTCAGTTTCTCTTTTGTCTGGTCTACTCGTTACGTGGATGTGTTTCCTTGCTGTCTCCTGTGTTTATGTACCTTGTGTTCCATGGATTAAAGACTGTTTCGTATATTCCTCGCTCCTTAGTTCCGGTTATCCTCGTGTGTGTGTGTGTGTGTGTCGTGACAATAGATCAACCATGATTTATCTGTTAATCAGATGCATTTTAAATCACCTTATCTGTCAATTAGACAAAAGTTGTTGGGGTTTTTTTTTTTTTTTTACATTTCTGTCCAAGTCTTCTTGTGCTTGAATGGTTTAAAGTTATATTAAAATGCACACAAAGGAATCGATAAGAGGAATCGAAATTTATGTAAACTAGACGATTCCTGACCATAAAGGGTTCATATGATGCTTTTTTAAAGATCATTATTTGGTGTATTTGGTGTAAAAGAATATGTTGACATGCTTTAATGTTCAAAAAACACATTATTTTTCAAATACTGTACATTATTGTAGGTCCTCTATGTCATCAGCAAAAATTAATTGGAACAAGAGTGAGGCGCTTTTAATTGGAAATTGGTTAAAAAATAAACCAAAATTGCCTGATGGCCTGAACTGGGGAGCAGGTGGGTTTAAGTATTTGGGAGTGTACTTAGGAGACGAAGCATTCTTTCAGAATAATTGGGAAGGGGTTGTTGATAAGGTAAAAGGAAAATTTGAAAAATGGAAATGGCTAATACCAAAGATGTCATATTCCTTTGATGTAATTTATTTTAATGTTTTTTATTTTGGGGTTTTTTATGACCTGATGTAACGTTTAGAATTGTTGTAGCAAGTATACTAACAAAACGTGATTTATTGTAATAAAAGGTGTTTCAAATTCAATTCTCTCTCTCTCTCTCTCTCTCTCTCTCTCTCTCTCTCTCTCTCTCTCTCTCTCTCTCTCTCTCTC
>NW_015552558.1:65858-69814 GCF_001515605.1 Sinocyclocheilus anshuiensis
TGCTTTTTTTTTTTTTTTTTTTTGTCCTACCAAAAATGTGCCTGGAGTCCATCTTCGTTATTATAACAAACTACACTTTCAATGTGATTTTAAACAATTCAAGTCAAGAAGACTCACGGGTTGTTTTCTCTGCTGCACACACATCCTTGTGTAAGTATTCTTTAGCCTGTTTATTTTCATTCATAGTATTCAGCTAACTATGAAATATTTCATAGTTTTTTCATAGATTTTTTTTTTTAATTTATTCATTAATTTATTACCTTATTGGAATCAAAATTAGGAATTGACAAGAATTGGAATCATTAAAATTCAAATGATGCCCAAACAACAACATACTCTTATATGTGAATGTACTTTTCAAAATTAGTTATAATACAGTTTCTCCTGGCAACAGGGATAGGTAGTATGTTTGCTTAACATAGCGTCAAAAATGTCAATTTATGAGACTAATATCATGTTCTGCTCTAAAATCACTATATAACATCAGTCGTGTTTGAAACAGTTAGCTTCTGTGGTTCCATGTTGCTTCTTATCACAGTGAGACAGAAAATATTTTTTATACATTTCTATACTGTGATACAAGCTGTCAATTAGCATTGCATTGCAATTGTGTGTTTATTGTCTTCCACGTTTCATCAGTCAAAGCGTCTCTATCTGCATGTTATTCAGCTGTAGTGATATCTGATGCATTTGTCCATAAGGGATTTCCTGGGCCTCACTTGTGGAACAAACATTACAGTACACGAGTGTTAGGATTAGGGTTAACCCTGCTCCATAATGCTCACATCGTCTCATTTTGGGTAAAAATAGAAAAATAATACTTAAGTACTTTGTAACGCAGTAACTTGAGTAGTTTTTCAGCAAACTACTTTTTTACTCTTACTTGAGTCATATTATTTTTCAGTACTTTTACTTGTACTCAAGTAAATTATTCCTTAAGTAGCAATACTTTTACTTAAGTACAATTTCTTAGTACTCTTTCCACCACTAATACTGTCATGCTGCAGTTTGCACCCAAGACTTTCACCTCCTGTACACTTGCGTTCATGGTATTGTGACAATAAAGTGATTTGATTTGAATTGGTTACATGTCTTTTGTTCATCAGATGGTAGGGTGCAGTAGGGTGCTGCATAACAACTGAAATTTTTTTATGACATGGAAGAAGATTTTGATATGGACATGGACAAGCAAGAAGAGGAAGAAAACCAGGAGAGCTCTGATGATGAGAAGGAAACGGGATGTGATTCTTTGGTGCTCAAGAGATTTCACCATGCATGCATTTGGGTGGCTTCATCTGATTAAAATAACATGGTTTTAACATAACCCATTTCTATTTCTCTTGAATATCATTTGTCTTAATACACTACTTTAGCTATCTTTATGCTGAATCATCCAGTAAAGTATTGCACATGGTGTTGGATAATAAAGTATGGTGAATATTCTGTATTAGGGATAGTGTTTGGTAAATACACTATTTAATTTAGTAAACAATACACATAATTCCCATGAGTGTTTCCCATGAGACATGAACATTTGGTCATATTAATGACATTCAGTTAGATGAAGGGCAGGCTGAAAGATGCATTAGAAGAGACTGCATAGACTATTTTGCTGCAGGCACTTCATGCACAACTGAGAGTGATGTACCAGGGAAAAATCAACATGAATCCTGTACTGTACTATTAGCAAGATGAGCATGCACATTACTGATGTTTAGCACCTGAGGAGGACAAAGATGAGGAATATTTGACACAGAGACACAAATTAGGTCTTTTATATTATGATTCTTTGCATTGCATGAATTGTATAGCTTTTGCACCATAAACTACACACTGTCTGTACCTTGTCTTACTGAATGACACATTGACATTGTGTGATACTAAAATGAAGTGTCAATATGTATTGGTTGTTTAAATTGGTGTCTTTGTTTACTGTCAACACTGTATTCTTGCTCCTGATCTAATTAAATAAATGGTACCCATTCCAAATGTGGGTCTATTCTTATTCTAAGATAACCATGACTTGCAACTTACATATTGGCAAGTTGTTGAAAAGACAATCTAAAAAATGTGACTCAGCACAGTTTGTTGTCCATGATGAGAATAGATCTGTGTATGTTTTACTGCCCTTCCATCCCCAGGGGCCCAGTAGAGTCCCCTGGAAGAGAGAACAAAAATTGAACATTTCAAATGGCTGTAAATCAAAGTCTGATTATAGTGTCAAAGAGAAAATTGGCATTATTTAATTAAATATTGTTGGATAGATTTTTCAAACATATATGGAAAGGTGGTATAAATGTGTTTAAAAAAGTGCTCTTAGTAAAATACCAAATTTCAGCCTGCCTCTTAAATATGTCATAAATGTTTGCACAATGAACATGTTTAGATGACCCTTTGTTCAAAAAAGATTGTATTTTCCCTCAATTTTATTATTAAACATTTTAAACTGCATTAGCCATAAGCCTCTGCCATTCTATCATAGAACGCGGAAAAAAAAATTGGCTCTGGTATTTGTAGTTTAACGAAGTTATGCTTAGGGTTAGGGTTACGATCTCGGTAAAGAGGTAATTACTCACCACATAGCAACACTGCATTGTTAACTGAAGGCATTACTGACGTAATAATAACCGCAAAACGGACTTTGCAACATTAAGCGTTTTTTAATTTGGGTTAAAAGATAGTCCAATCACCACGAGTTCTGCAAGTGCCAAGGGAACTTCAAAGCCAATGGCAACCAGTTGAGCAGAGGCGTCACACTTACTTGTCCATATATGGTCTTGTGGTGAATGGACAGAATCTGTTAAAGATTTATTTGTCCCCCAGTTAATATAAAACTGCAACAGATTGCATCGTGGGGTTAACCCGATGCAGCAATAGATTTGTTGATTACAGTGATTTTTTTTTTTCAACGAGGGCATAATGGTTCCCATTGTATAGGCTAAATTGTTTACACTAATATTAATTAATGTACAATATTTAAACTCAATAGTTTGCATATACTGTGTGAAAAATAAATAATAAAGGTAAAAATGTTTCATTTGCATACAACCAACCCCCCCCACCTCTGATGATTATTCAAACGTGCAGTATTTTTCTATTCAATATTAAAGTTAAACAATTAATCACTTCTATGTTTCCTGGAAATGGACCCTACAAACTTGCCATTCTTAGATCTGCCAGTTGAACTATAGGAATAAAAAACAAACAAACAAACAAAAAACATCATGAATCACACATTTTGTAGTCATTTTCCAATGTTTAATGATATGTCAAACTTTTTCCAGCTAAACATAGTGCCCAGAACAGCATTCTGCCTCCAGTTTGTGCCACTATGAAAAGAATGAAAACAACAAAAAAGCAGCTGATTATAAAAATGTATAAGTATAGAGGTAACTAAGAAAAATGCAACAGAAAACCCCTTTAAAAAACATAGTCTAATATTCAAAAATAAAATGAGAATTTGTTTACAGAAATCGTGCCAAAAGATGCCAAACAATATTCAAGGCTCCAGTTGAAAATATATTTTCTTCCCTTTAAAGCAGCACTATGTAACTTTTGGCGCTCTAGCGGTTAATACAAAGAACTGCACACATCCCGCGGAAGAACATTCCAACCGGAGCTACTTCTCTAAGTTTATTATATATATGTCTATGGCGATTCACGCAGGTATGTGTTACTCCGCAGCGGTGACGACCCGACCAGGCTACAATAGTCCAAATATAAGTACTTATTATAAGTGTACCTTAGTGATTCGGAATAAGGCAAAAACGCGGTTTGGAAGATGAATTCATGATGTACTCGCTCATTATATACATTTTGCAAATTTTGAACACAGAAAAAAGTTACATAGTGCTGCTTTAATACTTGGGGCCCCTGCATTCAGAACATGGGCTCTTGCCTGCCACTAATCTAATACTGGTGCTTTTGATGATGAAATACTTTCAATAACAGTTATA
>NW_015552558.1:69907-75835 GCF_001515605.1 Sinocyclocheilus anshuiensis
TTTTACTGGTAGTCCACTGTATGAAGAATTTTTTGGTATGATTTGTCACAGTTTACTTTATTTTGCTATCCTCACTTACATAAATGAACTATAGTGTCCTGCACCCACAGTAAAAAAAATATAAAAAATTATATCTGGTCTCTGAATCATTTTTGGTTTCACATATCCACTCGTTATAAATCTCCTAACTGTGATATTTTCACAAATAGAAGTCGCGTTTTTTCATCTGAAACGTGCTGCGATTTATATTCCAAAGCCTCTCATATAATGCAGAAACACTCAAGCAAGCAAAACAGGCGCAACACGCGCACGTATTTGTACTGATGCAAAATGAGAGGGACAAGTACACTACAGCCTAGCGCATTTCACAGGCTGCTAGATTCACTTTCGCCAGAAAGTCGTGTATGCCTAAGGTTGAAAATAAATGATGTTTATAGTGAATGCCCCTATGAATGGTTTTCGTTTTAATCCAAATGATGCATGTGCTAAGTGAGTGAACATCAAAGATCACACAACAGAATTGCGCGCGCGCTCTCTCTCTCTCGCTCTCCCTACCGTTAAGTAACTTGTGCATTGTTTTACTTTTTACTTTTACTTGTTACCGCGCACACCAGCTATACAGGCGTTAATACTGAATGTTTAACATTATATTCATTGCATACATATACTTCGTAGTAGACATCCTTAACTCCTTTCTGCTGTCTGTTGTTGGTGTTTCTTTGTTTGTATATGGCGCTTATCACATGCTGTGTGGTATCGGCGTTTGGTATCGGGGCATTTTTAACGAGTACGAGTGTAAAAGGACTGTAAGGCAAGTTATTATTAACATAAAATAAGGAATGCGTTCATTAAAGCGAATCAGTTATAACTAAATGTCTTCAACATGATCTGTGAAGGGTTGAACCTTTGAAGGACTTGTTCAGCCTCCTTGACAGCTTCTTCAAGATCAGCATTGGGAGCTTCGAGTTCAAGTTCCCTGTTAATTCTAGCACAGAGAGAGAGATGGCTTCTTTAAAGAGCTGCTGGAGTATGTGATCTGATGTAACTGCAAGACAGAAAATTTTTTTTAATTACAATTACTTCACAAAAATGTATTAAAAGCGTGGCAAGGTCTAAACACTAAAAGGTGTTTACTGTGCTTTACAAATAATATAGAGTAAAAACACAGTTACTGTGGTAAAACCATGGTAAGTGTTGTGGTTATTGTGTTTTAGTAACTACAAATACCACAGTAAAACTACGATTACTGAGGTAAGCCCATAGTAAGTGTTGTGGTTATTATGCTTTAGTAACAACAAATACCACACTAAAACTACGGTTACTGAGGTAAACTCATAGTATTTGTTGTGGTTATTGAGCTTTAACTACAAATACCACAGTAAAACTACAGTTACGGTGGGAGAAGCATGTTAGATGTTGTGGTTATTGTGCGTTAATAACCACAAATACCACAGTAAAACTACGATTACTGTGGTAAACCCATAGTAAATGTTGGCCATGTCTAAAAGCTGAAGACCCATGTCACAACATGATTAAAACGTTTTTTTTTTCTTTCTCTCAATTAGATGAGCACTGTCAGACCAGAGAGACCTTACAGAAATAACACTTACCCATTAGATGATGATGTCTGACAGAACAAAACAGTCTTGGCATTGTTGGCATCGCAAACAAAATAGCATCAAGTTGCTCAGAGAAGCAAATTGGAATTATATTTGTTGGCGAAATAGAGCAAAAACAGTCAATTTTGTGTCTAAAACGTAAGTGTCTTAATATTAAATAGTTGTTTATTGAACTGCTGTATAAAATCAATATCTTTGTAATATATATTGCAATATATTTGTAATCATGCTGCTTTTTGGTGGAAAAAACGTCAGTCTTCGTGTGATACTGATTAACTATATGAAATGATATAAATACATAAATTTTTGCCCCCATATCTTGAATTTTGTGATCATTCTAAATGCATTTGAATAAACTGCACCCATTAGATGATGATGTCTGACAGAACAAAACAGTCTTGGCATTGTTGGCATCGCAAACAAAATAGCATCAAGTTGCTCAGAGAAGCAAATTGGAATTATATTTGTTGGCGAAATAGAGCAAAAACAGTCAATTTTATGTCGAAAAGTAAGTCTCGTAATATTACATTATTGTTTATTGAACTGTTGTATAAAAATCACTATCATTTGTAATCATGCTGCTTTTTGGTGAAAAAAAACCGTCAGGCTTCGCGTGATACTGATTAACCATATGAAATATCGTTATAGTATATGAAATAACTATATATACATTTCTGCCTCCATATCCTGAATTTTGTGATCATTCTAAATGCATTGTGATAAACTGAATCATGCAGTGAAAGAACGTGGACTGGTCTAAACTACTAGACTTCCTATTGCCTTAGCTAAACTTTAGCTAATTTACATGATAGCTCCCATGAGAGTCATGGATGTTAGCAAGACAAATTAACTTTTTGTCTTTTGGATAATTAGCTGTAAATTCGAGGCACAGGTAGCTTAGTCTGTTGTTCATCACCACTAGGGTTGCCACCTTCAGCGAGGCAAAAAAACCCCCCAAAAAAACCCCAAGGAGAAGAATAATCAGTGAGGAACTCATAGCTCAACAATAAACCATGAGAAAACATGCTCAAGTATGTAAACTTGCAGCAGAACACATTAATATTGTTATTTTAAATTTGCTTTTTTATAATTATTAATTATTATTATTATTATTATATTATTAGTCTTTTTTGACAGTTCTGCAGCTGTTACAGATGGGATTAATTTTTATTATTTATAATTTTTTTAAATTAATTTGCTTGAATTAGGACATTATTATGTAATTTTTTGTCCCATTTTTATCTAAACAATTTAGCAATTTTTAAACTTTTTAAAATGCCAAATTGTTTATAACATATATTATTATTTATTATGTATATATTTATGATTAATATCAATGATAAATTAATAAATAGGGCCTAACATTAATTATAATATATTAATGTCTGTCTAATCATGTCTAAAAATGTAATAATTATGTCTACCAAGCTCTGATAATGTATATAATATTATGCTAACAGATTATCCAAATTAAAAAAAAAAACAATAGGCCTATACCTTTAGAAGCACGGATGTGTCTGTCACTTTAAAGGTATAGTTTACCCAGGTTGTTCTAAACCTGCATAAAGTTATTTCTTCTGTTGAACACAAAAGAAGATACTTTGAAGAATGTGTCTCAACTAAACAGCTGCTGGTTGTAACTTCCATAGTAAGGTAAAACAAAAAATACTATCAGAGTCTTTGGGGACCAGAAACTGTTTGATTACCCACATTATTTAAAGTATCTTCTTTAATGTTCAACAGAAGAAAGAAATTATTACAGGTTTGGAACAACTTGTGTGTAAATTATGACAAAATTTTCATTTTTGGGTGAACTGTCCCTTTAAGTCAGACAGTCCACCGTGAACAACGAGATATATCCAGTTGCAGACCCGCAGCAACGAGTATAGAAGCCCAAGAGGCGAAATTCAATAGAACGCTCCATAGCAACAGTTGCGCCCATGACGTGACTGTGCTGCCGACATTTTGGACTGAAAACTACACAAAAACGCCGTAGAATAATAGGAGCCTGTCGTGCTTGACCAACTTACAATAACACATTTAAAGTGTATATATATATATATATATATATATATATATATATATATATATATATATTTGTATCATACTTAAATATAAAGATTATAGATAGGTCCCCGCCACCAATTGACTAGACTGTTTCATCTAAAAGAGATTGTAAGACATAAGAAAGGAGTAGAATGCTTGCGTTTCGCCCACTTGCTCTCTCGCATCTTCTAGCGACTTTCAGCAGTTTTCAGTCCAAAATGGCGGCAGTGCCTCCGCAGCGCCATCTATAGACTGTTGTCCTTATCACTACAGAGTTTCGCCTCTTGTGCTTCTATACTCTTTGCCCGCAGCACCAACAGTTTCAGAACCGCAGCCACAGAACCGGAAGTGATGGGCGGAGTTATTGACAACGAGAGAGCACGGTGAGTAGTCTGTAATGTTTTTGCTATCATATGTTTAATAATTATCATATATATTATGTTAAGCATTTATCTGCTAAGTACTTAACGTGTGCTTGGCTTTATTATCTTATATTGAAACTTGAATTTGTTCAGATACTTTATAGTATATAACTTTTTTCTGTGGATGTTTCGATTAATTTTCGGATGCATGCTGTAAAATGGGCCTTGCTGTGAAGTTTTGAAGACATTTAATATTTATAAAAATAAATAGTTTGCTTTGATTCCCTTTGTTATATGCATTGTTTGTGTGTTAATATTACCTTGTAGTTTAGTCATTTTAATCCCATTTGTCATCATTGAGATAATTGTGTGTGGCTTCATCTCTTGTAGAGACATAAGGATTCAGAGAGTTGACACATTACCTGAGCTGCAGCAGTGCAACAAGTGTTACACCAACTACCAGCAGTTTTCTGCTTGTCCAGCATGTTTAAGCCAGCCAAACTGGTCAAATTAAAAAGGCATCTTCAAATCCACTTCAACAAGGCAGTTGTCTGTGGAGGTATGAATATCTTGAGTTGTTTGTTTAATATATGTACTCACAATGTATTATTGCATAATAGTTTACCTGTGTACTTATTTATTTATTTTAGGCTATACTATACATTTTTGCAACCAATTATTGGTGTGATTATTTAGTTGTTAAATATGGAACAAGGAAGGGTTTTTTGTGCCATTTACAGGGAGAATATTCTTATTTTTGTACATCTTGTCTTGGGAGCACCCTTTGATTTTACATCTGTAAGTAGTTATCAGTTAAAGTAATTTACCTTTATGATGTTGTAGCAGTTGATATTTAAAGATTTATCTGTGTTTGTGTATCCAGTGTGACATTCCAATCATACGGAGATGGTGGACTCTTATTCTTCTGGAGAACTGTGGAGTTTTCTCTGAAAGGTACTGGACATTTCCTCCAGCCTACCATTACATTTGCACCCCCTTCTGACCAATTTGAAATGAACCAAGATACATGTATAGTACAGTGCAGAAACCCTACAAGAGGCCCTTTCAATTGGATAACAGGCTACGCTTGTGAGGTATGTCTCAAATCTATCTATCTATCTATCTATCTATATACACACACACACATGTATACATACATACACACACACACATTAATAAGACATATTAAAGTTACATGTGCCTTTAATATTCTGTAATGAAGGAGATCCCAGTAATCCCAGACAGAAGTTGTGAAATGGCTCCATTACAATAGACATCTGCTCAGGGGGCCAGTGGAAGAGCCTCTTTTCCTTATAATGGAGGAAGAGGACAAGGAAAAGGCCCTCAACAATCTCCTGGAACAGAAGTTTCCAGAGTGCCCTTCATATTTCATCTTGTGTTCAGGGGAGTTATTTTTGTGGGATTGTCATAACAAAATGGGCCTAAGAGTGAACTGTTCATTTGATTGTAATGCTCTCTTGGCGGGCCTTCCCGCATGTACTAAGTGAACGGCGTCTTGTGGTGCCATTCCAAAGAGGCTCAAAATCACTCTCAAGGACCTTTTCCTGGACTGTGCCCAGCTGGTGGAATGACCTCCCGATCTCAATTCGAACAGCTGAGTCTTTAGCCATTTTCAAAAAAACATCTAAAAACATATATAAAAACAAAATTTTTCGCCATCACCTGACCAACTAATACTTGCACTTACCTATTCTATTCTGTTCTGTTCTATTCCATTCTATTATTTAAAAAAATAAAATGTAGCAATTTGTGCTAGACTAACTGAGACTTGTCATGGCACTTGTATACTGTTGTTCTCTCGTTGGTCTGATTGATTCTATTGTTCTCATTTGTAAGTCGCTTTGGATAAAAGCGTCTGCTAAATGATTAAATGTAAATGT
>NW_015552558.1:75966-82559 GCF_001515605.1 Sinocyclocheilus anshuiensis
ATGTCACAATGTGGGAAGATTTGCATAACGCCACCCAAATGTTCAAGCAAATGTAGCACACCCACCGTCCGACTGGTGGTGCTGCAGCAAGTTTTCTGTTTAAATAAACAAAGAGAGACACAGTTGTGCTGTTTTCAGTCATGGAGTCGCTCTTGTAATGCTTTATTACAATAATTCAAAGATTGTATAATTAAATCACAATGTCTTATGTCACCTTACATGTGACTCACTTAAACCAAACACTAATAAACATGTTGCATAACTCTTGTAATAGTTTTCTTACACTCAATCTGTATTTCTGTCATCTAACTCAATACCTTCTTCCTTTACATCACAATATATTACAGTCTCTCTCGTATGTGCAAATGTCATATCAATCACTGTATAACTGAATGGTTGAGCAAACCATTGGCTACACAATATGAACATTTAAACTGAATTACTATATGCAGCGAATATACTTAATCAGAAGAAAGATCATTAAAACATATTATAATATCCAAACATCAACAGTATATACTATTAAAAAATTATATAGGCTATATATATATATGTATATTTATACATAGAGATCTTAACACGCATGGCGATTGCTCAATACATCGCTCTTAATGCTATAAACACAATAAACATTACATTACTTTGGGTATTCAGTGTGTTGGAGCCTCTAACCATTTGGATTGTATTATTTTACCAGGGATGACGCGGAATGTCCGCGAATGAAACGCCATTTTCATAAACACAAACACTGTCCCTTTTAAACATTTTAACTCGACTCAGGAAATGTATATTACCCTCCTGAAACAACATACACACAAAATCGACATATTTTGTTATGTTTTATGTCCTAGGTGATCGATTTCACCCACCTGTTTAAATAAACAAAGAGAAACACAGTTGCGCTGCTTTCTGTCATGGAGTCGTTCTTGTAATGGCCTCTTCTCCGCGACTCACCGTTAACCACACAGTCCTTAATCAGCACCGCGTCTCCCCCTACTGTCCACTGAGATTACTACACATCACCATTAAACATAATAACAGCAAACACATTGGGATACATCAATCAAATACATGGGAAAAAACTAATTATTCCTGTGACTACACGTACAGGGTGTCACACAAAGAAAGAAGGTGTAACTTTTATTCTCGCTGTAGTATTGTTGTTACTATACACCATGATACACCATGTCGTAAATACGCTGTGTGTGTTCGTTGTGAAAGCGAAACTACTTTGTTTGGCCTTCCAAAAGAGGACGATATCTGCTTCGAATCCATTGAATCCACCGACCGCGCCGTTCTCAAGCCCGCCTCAAGTTCCTCACTCTAGCCCGCCGTGTGTGATGCTGTGTGTTTCGTTGTGAAAGCGAAACTACTTTGTTTGGCCTTCCAAAAGAGGACACGACTAGAAATCAGTGGTTAAGTTGTATTTACAACACCGTTCCAGAACAGTTCAACCCAAATATTCAGATGTGTGCAGCCCATTTTATGGAGGACTGTTTCCTGATCCTGGAAGAGTGGACTACAATGCCGGCTGTTCTGACTCACAGACTGTAAGTTTTCATATTTAAAGAATTTGCCACTGACTATTCAAACGCGAGTTTTGAGCAGTGTAGAGTAGCGCTTGTTGTTTGTCGTTTCTCCGATCACAAATGCAGACATGGTTATATGTTTACGCGGCGTGATGCAATGTGTAAAAAGACAGTATAAGCCATTATAATCCGTAATTATGTCCCCACTGGACATAACTTTCCAGCTTAGAACGCCTGTCGGGTAAACTCACCCGCTTCTTATAAAATGCTTAATATATCATTATAAAATGCATACATACATAAAAATTACATATCGTGTGTGTAATAAAAAAAATGACCCCTTAAAAACCGTAAGGTGGCGCTACTCTGTTAAGAACGTAAGCTCCGCCCCTCACTTCCGGTTCTGTGGCTGCAGTTCTGAAACTGCTGGTGCTGCAGGTCTGCAGCTGGATACTATAATGTTCTTATAATAAATCCAATCCAGATATGTCAGTAGAACAGCTCAACCTTTATTTCGCCTCTCCAACAAACCCTCCAAACTTACTAACTCCTCTTTGCTGTTATTATCCTTTTCTTTAGTTCCTCACCCCCAAGTGTTCTTTAGACAGTTTTAAACATTACAATCCTCTTCACCTTCAGATATTTTCATATAAATCAAATACGCACATATTAACAGTGAACAGTAAACATTCCACTCTGTAACCAAAAAATTTGTCAAAGTTTATATACTTTGTATTTCATAATCTGCTAATCTCCTTGGAGGTCCTCTGTTCTCTCTCTCCGGATATCTTCTGATCTCTGAAGTAGGTGGCTGTGCACCAGCTGCTTGGGATGATGGTGTTACCGTTTTGGTTTGACCTGGGATGTTAAGTTCCCAACCATCATCCATTGTATTTCCGAATCCTTTTTTTTCTGTGTGACTTTTTGAGGAACACAGCACCTTGAAGTGTGATGAATTTCTTGTGACCTTATGAGTGCCAGACAATGCTGTGATCATTGGCGCTTTTACAGAGATCACCTTGTACGGTTGAGGCTCAAAAGCTGAACAGAGCTTTCCACTCTTCTGTTGTCGACACAGAACAATGTCATCCACCTTTAGGCTTGAAGATTTAGCACGATATTTCATATCTGCATGCCATTTCAGTTTTGTTTTTGCTGCAGCATCTGCATGGTGAAGTGTGTCATCACAGCTTGGTTGTTTTGGATAAAACTCTGGAAGCTTGGTGCGTAAAGGCCTTCCGAACAAAACTTCAGCAGGTGACTTTTTTGTTGAACAATGTGGGGTGGCACGATAATTGCGAAGGAAAGTATACAGAACTTGCTTCCATGGTAAATTATCCACATGGGCTGCTTGAATGGCTTTCTCCAACGTCCTCATAAACCGTTCTGCTTCTGCATTTGCTTGTGGGGTGATTTTTCTGTTTGAAACCTAAATATGAGGAAAAATCAGCAAACTCATGTCCATTAAAGGGTGGGCCATTGTCTGTCTTGACCTCTGAAGGCACGCCAAAAGATGAGAAAATCTTATCTAACTTCGGAATGGTGCTTTTTGCTGATGTGGACTGAACAATCTAAACCTCAGGGTACCTGAAATATTCATCAATCACAACAAGGAGGTAATCTCCTGAGGGAAATGGGCCACAAAAATCAACTCCAACTTTATCCCATGGTTTGAATGGCAGCTCCGACATTTCCAATGGTTCTCTGTTATTAGTAGGCACAGCAGCTTGACATGGAATGCAGGTTTCTATCCTTCTCTCAACCAGTCTATCAATACCAGGAAACCACACTTTTTCACAGATTAATTGTTTTGTTTTCACAATCCCTTGATGTCCTTCGTGTGCAAGGGAGACCGCTTTTTCCTGCAATGACAGTGGCACTACTATCTTAATCCCTCTCAGCACCACATTTCCTGCTGTTGTAACAGATAACTCCTGTCGTATCTTGTACAACGAGATCAGTGTATGTCTGTCAATATTACTGTCCACTGACTTTTTTACAGCATCTTCCCACCCACCATGTTTAATGAGATCCGCAACTTTTGACAGGGTTGCATCATTTTTCGTGGCAATTTGTATGTCTTGCAATGTCATGGCTTTAGGTACAGCGCTGGCAGTAAGGAAATTGACATAATCCTCAGCACACTTCGCTGCATTTGACTGCGATGTAGAAGTATATAGCAGGGGGTGGCGAGACATGTAGTCTGCTGGATTGTCTTTTCCTGACTTGTACTGAACAGTGAAATTGTAGGACTGTAAGCGTAGACCCCACCGTTCTATTCTTGTGGGTGGCTTTGACTTTGGGTTGTTGAATATCCATTCAAGGGGCTTATGATCAGTTACCAGGGTAAACTGTGATCCATAGAGATACATATGAAAATGTTCACATACCCAGACAATGGCCAATGCCTCACGTTCAGTTTGAGAATACTTTTGTTCTGTATCAGAAAGCGCCTGTATCATGTGCTTTCTTGTCAGTTCACAGAGTGGCTGTGTGATGGAAGCAAAGACTTTGATGAAACGAGCACTGTAGTTTGCCATGCCAAGTAAACTGCGCATTTCATTAACATTTTTAGGTGGAGCAGCCTCTTGAAGTGCTTTGAGCTTTGTAGGGTCAGGTGAGAAACCTCCATCAGAGAATGTGTATCCAAAAAAATGGCAGCGATGTCTGCCTATACACATACTTTGCCTTGTTCAGCGTTAAGTTTTTTTTTTCCTTTAGTCTCTGGAATGTGTTTCTCAAAGCTTCATCATGCTCCTGCAATGTTTTGCCAAACACCAGGATGTCATCGCTCAGATTGATTACCTCTGGGGTCCCATCCTCGTCGCCAGTATAATGTTCTTATAATAAATCCAATCCAGATATGTCAGTAGAACAACTCAACTTGTATTTCGTCTCTCCAATAAAACCCCCCAAACTTACTCCTCTTTGCGGTTATTATCCTTTTCTTTAGTTCCTCACCCCCGTCCTTGCCTGCCCCCTAGTGTTCTTTAAACAGTATTAAACATTACAGATACTATTGTGAACAACTGAAATGCTTCTCTGCAAACTGTGCGTTCATCATTAGCTGCTGGACAGAGATATTGATAACTTTCCCATTCAGCCCTACATCTGGAGAGTCTTGTGTTCAAAGAGCAGATGTGAGCTCCTATGTTTTAAACCGTGCAGGTTTGTTTACCGTGTGCTGCGCTCGTGTGAAAGGGCTTTAACGGCGTATATTTATTCTGCATTAGCATGAAGCTGCAGTTTCACAATACTTCACAATCACAATCATTTTTTCTTATGCTTGAAACGCGATTTACACCTTTACAAAGCTTCTCTTGCGCATGCAAATTTAATTTACGCTTACAGTCTTATGTACACTTCCACGACTCTTACCCTGCGTATGCAAATCTGTTAAATAATTAACATGAATTAAATTACCTTCATACAAAGTCCTTTTAAGACAAGTCATGTCACTCGGCGGCCATCTTTGAAACGCCTCTCGTGCCTGCAAGTGCAGCTCCTATCTCTTTGAGTGGGGAAACATCAAATTATCCAAAACTGTTCACTAAGCTTATGATTACATTTCATATTTGAAATCACCAAAGAAATCTGAAAACAACTGTCATAAATGTTGTTACTTTTGCTCAAATAGCATTATAAAAAGCGTATTTTTCAGGCTAGATCAGTCAGTGCGCATGCGCAGTCCTAAGAGCACGTCTCAGAACGCTGACTGTTTCTATAGCAACCCGGACTTCTAACGGCAGCTGCAGTGACACGCTGACTTTACCGATTAGCGATTGGCTCTTTCATTCAGAAGGCGGGGCTTCCTGCAATTGAGCGGCCATATTGAGCGTTGCATTTTTCTACATTCAAAACTATACGAGTGACACGTCTTGGGTATTCTATAGTCTTTGCTAGTACTTCTTATGAAATTGATTTCATTATAATTGCTATCAGTATTATAAACAGTGCAAAATACTTATTTGTATATTCAAATATGTGTTGGCCTTTGTAAAATACGGGACAAATCGCGTGCAGTATTGATTTGATATGGGATGCATACTTTTATTTTAAGGGACGGGTGGCAACTCTAAATTCACCACTCACCTCCACACCAAGACAAACACAGTGGAAAGGGAGGGCCGGCTTCACTTCTGTGGCTCTAGGGGCTACATTTACATGCAACCAAATAATCCATTTGTAATCGGATTGACGGCTCAATCGGACTGAAAAACCTTAATGTAAACACCTTAATCGATCCGATTGAGCTCGATCGGAATGAAATTTCAATCGGATTGAAGGGGGTGGTTTATTCCTTTTCTAATATGATTGAGAGTGCATGTAAACACTCGATCTGCTTGAACCCCGAAACTAAAAGAACTGCGCAATGTGCAATGACGCAGGAATAGCGTAATGACGTGCAGAACCAGCGGTTCTTCCTTTTGAGTAAAGTGTTGTATAAATGCGTGTCCTGTCATTATAAAACTCTCCTTTCACTCGGCAACTGTGAAGTAGAGCAGGACAACCTCCCACCAGTCCTTGTTTTGTATTCTCATCCACAGGCAACCCGTTTTGGGCTCGGGGAGGGGCATTTTTACTGTGTGATAAATATGAACAGCACGGCACAGCGGTTTATATGTATAGCCTATTTATCCATAAATTAATAAATATTAATTTTGCTGTTAAAAAACAAACAAATAAACCGTGTAGGAGAGTGGTTATGTGCAAACAGTGAAAAACTCTATATTTGTGCAGTGTGCGCATGTCAAAAAAAAAAAAAATTCCGATTTGAAGCTTGTGACATATAAACACGCACATCAACCCGATCACTTTCTTTAGCGTTTATATAAACACAACATTCAGATTCATAAATTGGAATGAATTCAGTCTGATTGAACCAAAAATTGTGCATGTAAACGTAGCTGGTGTTCTATTTTCAATGGGCTGCAAAATGGAAAGCAAGTGTACTGGATGCATTGATTTAAATTAACAGGACAAACATTTTAATTGCTGATTTTCTCTTCTGAGGTCACTGGCTTAACAATAATTGTTTAAATGTTATTGCAAAAAAAAAGGGCA
>NW_015552558.1:82585-83002 GCF_001515605.1 Sinocyclocheilus anshuiensis
AAAAAAAAAAAAAGAATTTGATTTGAAGCTTGTGACATATAAACACGTACAGGAACTTGATCACTTTATTTAGCGTTCATATAAACACAACATTCAGATTCATAAATTGGAATGAATTCAGTCTGATTGAACCAAAAATTGTGCATGTAAACGTAGCTGATGTGCATATGCCGATCATGTGTGCTACACACTGTTGTGCTGCGTGGAGACGCGGAGGTGAGAAAGTCTCAACATTTCCCGACCCGACCTAATATTTAGATTTTTTTATTTGTTTGACAGGGAAAGCTGTGCACAAACAGAAACACACACACACACACACACACACACACACACACACACACACAAAAAATACATTCCTAGTGCACTGACCTCTAATCCAAAGGCTGTAAGTGAATCAATGTATCTTGAACGGAAATC
>NW_015552558.1:83091-84934 GCF_001515605.1 Sinocyclocheilus anshuiensis
GAATTAACTACAAAGAGCCGTTGTTCACTGACGAGCTGCGCAAAACCACGTTCATATTCGCGCGATTTTTTGCGCAGCTCGTCAGTGAACAACGGCTCTGTGTAGTTAATGCTGCTCAATGTGAAAGCCCGCACGTGATGGAGATTTACCGCTGATTACAGAACCGGCTCTCTGACAAGATGCGCGTTAAATATCGCATGCGATTTATCGTGCAGCCCTACTATAAATTAACTTCAACAAAGCATATCTGTTAGAGTGTAAGGCGTGTGCCTTCTATCTTGGTGAAGCAATCCCCTAATTACAGAGCTTAGTAATAAAAAAGGACATGTAATTTATAACCACTGGTATGTATGTGATATATTTAAACATGACCATGCTTCTTTAAAAACTGGGAAACAGTCCATGCCAACACCTTTGAAACTGAGGAAGACTGTGGTGGAAACACTTTTGTCATAGCTGTTTGGATGTTGTGCTCTGCACTAGAGATGATTTTGACAATTTTGCCAGTGATCTCTCCATGGGAGAGTGGGGTACTCCTGTGAACTTCCAATATCTTCCGATCATCACGCTCTAAAGCAATAAGATAAAATAGACATTTGAAGAAATAAGATTAATGAACTGTGAGATTTAAAAGCAATTCCAAATCACATTTAATCTACTTCAGGTTTGTACTTAGTTTTAATACTAATAAGGAAAGCCATGATAAACATTTTATGAACTGAAGAAATGCTAGTGGTCATTGCCATTTGTGATTAATCCCACCTTGAAGATCATACATGTTGACAACATCTTTAGGCAGGAGAATCAACTCCCACAGTGTGTTCTACCACAAATGGAAGCTACGTTTAGTAACACTACTGATTGGAAAAAAAAGAAAGAAAGAAAAAAAAAAACCTTTTTTGTACATTAAAACATATTTTGGACACACCTTTGGGTTATTTACAAAGAAACTAATGGTTGATGTTCCAATGTTGAATCCACCCAAAACTCATTTAGAAACTCATCTTCAGGCTTGAACAGCTAAAAAGAATCAAACACTGGTTGGTGGGAGAAATCGCAGTGTACAAGTAGCTGATTGGGGGGAAAAAACACCTTGTAGAAAAATGTTTCATGCTTACCTCAGCTGAATCAAGAAATGCCTGAATACAAGGGAAAGAGAAGACTCTAGGACAGAGGGACAAGATCATGCAAACATGTCAAAACTTTACGGACAACGCTGACAGGATAAAGCCTGCATTGTAAAAAAATAAACACAACTCAAATATACCTTCTTGAGGTGCCAAAATAACAGTTGAGTTCATTCAGAAATGTCCTACAGTCCTTTAAAAAAAGTCCTTTAAAAAATAGAACAATAGAAGAACTCCAATACCTGAAAAATATGGTTTAAAACCAAAACATGCTTGGCGATTCTAGTACTTTGAGCAGTGAAAAATAAATGCCTAAACATAGTTTAAAAATCTTTGTCACGAATTGAAGTAAAAGCTGAAGCAAAGCTTCTGAAATGGAACCAGCAAAGTCTTCTCTTGGTTTCCTTGGTGTCATCCT
Source organism: Sinocyclocheilus anshuiensis (assembly GCF_001515605.1). NCBI lineage: Eukaryota > Metazoa > Chordata > Actinopteri > Cypriniformes > Cyprinidae > Sinocyclocheilus > Sinocyclocheilus anshuiensis. The sequence continues at coordinate 84,637 of NW_015552558.1, forward strand.
ACAGAGTGTTTCAGAAATGGCCACCTGCATTTCATAATCTGGTGACAGCATCAAATATTACAAAATGAACATTGTATCAAACACAAAGTCCCTAGATTATTCTTTACAAAAAGACTGTCTGTCAGCGCTTTTGCCAAGTCCTCTGTAAGAAATGACAACGCAAAAGTGTTTGCCACGAAATTCGCCCTTTTCCTAATGTAAACTCGGTCTGCTTGTGTTGTACATCAATCTGTTGTCCACTAGAGCGCAGCCTTGCTTGCAATGGGATGGGAGCGTCGCTCATTTGAAGTGTAGTGTA
>NW_015552558.1:85539-86254 GCF_001515605.1 Sinocyclocheilus anshuiensis
TTTTTTATTTGTTTGACAGGGAAAGCTGTGCACAAACAGAAACACACACACACACACACACACACACGCACACATTCTATCAGAGTACATGTACAGCAATTAATAGCCTTGCTTTGATCTTGAATATCTGCTTGGTCCACTCAAAGGGGAACGCTGAAAAATGACTGGAAGTTGGTGAAACTGGGTGCCCATACAACCTCTTTAATTTGCTATCTGGATTATATTTACCTGATGGATGACTTTGGTTTCTGCAGCAGCTGGACTACAAAAGAAAAGAAAAGAAAAACATTTCCATGAGAGAATCAGATACTAATCTGTCTTATCAAATGAAATGCAGAAATCAAGATGCCTGCTGCTCTCTCAATGCAAACACTGGGATTTACAGAAATTTTACACAGTTACGCAAACATGCCTGGTAAAAGTCTGTGGCACGGATGTTTGTTCATGCTGGTTTCCTGTATAAGACGACATTTCATATTTATAAATAAGGAACAATGTACTATAAATTAGGGCTGCACGATAAATCGCATGCGATATTTAACGAGCATCTTATCAGTAAAGCCGGTTCTTTAATCAGCGGTAAATCTCCATCACCTGCGGGCTTTCACATTGAGCAGCATTAACTACACAGAGCCGTTGTTCACTGACGAGCTGCGCAAAAAATCGCGCGAATATGAACGTGGTTTTGCGCAGCTCGTCAGTGAACAACGGCTCT
>NW_015552558.1:86293-86663 GCF_001515605.1 Sinocyclocheilus anshuiensis
GCCCTGTAAGAAATGACAACTCAAGTGTTTGCAACGAAATTCGACCTTTTCCGATTAGAAACTCGGTCTGTTTGTGTTGTAGAGAAATCTGTTGTCCACTAGAGCGCAGCCTTGCTTGCAATGGGATGGGAGCGTCGCTCATTTGAAGTGTAGTGTAACCACCGTACTCTGTAATGGCAATTAATGTATGCTGAATGATAGCTTACAAGAGCCTGAATGCTGAATGATAGCTTAAATGGTCATCTTACTGGCAGAGTTTCTTCCTTATATCTTTGGGACTGCTGTCCAACATAGAATTTATGGCTCTGATGGCCTGTGTACAAATAATGTCAAATTATTTCACAGGGTAAAAGTTTTAGGCATATATATA
>NW_015552558.1:86698-93653 GCF_001515605.1 Sinocyclocheilus anshuiensis
TTTTGCATTTTTATCAGCTTCATGACAATTACCTATAGACGCAGACAGAACGGCACTTCATAATCCAAAACAACAGCCCCAAACCGCAGCAAAAAAAATAAAAAATCAGATTGATCAAAAGTTCTCTGTAGCGAAAATGTATTACAGAAAAATGTATTACCATGGCAACCTCGTAGAAAACTTCAGTGAGATTCATGGCGTCCTTGGGTGGGTTGTGCTGTTCTTTGAGATGCTCTGACGAAATCTCAAACCAATTCAGCATTTAAAAAGCGAGCAGATTATAAATTGTCATACTGACCATCAATTTAGAGGTTTAGCCTATATCAGAATTATATCAGAATTATAAGGCCTACGTAAATTCACGTCATTTGCGCTGTGCATGGACTTGTAGATGTAGCCTAAAACGCCGACTTGGCATCGAGATAAAATACCAGTGAAAAATACTATTTCTCTACATATAAAACACATATAAATGTGTGTGTGTGTGTGTGTGTCTGTGTGTGTGTCTGTGTCTGTGTCTGTGTATATATATATATATATATATATATATATATATATCAGTGACGACAAAAAGTAATTTAGTGATCAAAACAGCAATGATAAGTGATCAGTGCACTGTTGCTCTGTTCTTCTTAGAATGACAAAATAGTAATGCAAATCAAAAGGAACAGGGCAATAATACAAAGAAAAGAATGAACAAACGATAGGCTGCAATAGTTTTATAAAATGAAATAATAGGCCTAATAATAATAATAATAATGACGATAATAATAACGACGACGACAACAACAACAACAACAATAATAATAATAATAATTGCAACCACGAATGCGTAACCGGTACTCGTACTTGAGTGATAAGTGTCTCATTAATATTACGGCAAATTTATAAAATAAAACAGCTTGCCTTCATATGTATGTATGAATGAGTATCATTATCGTCTTAAGAAAAACGCATTATTGTTTGTGAAAAATTAGGACATTTTCTGCAAAATGAAGATTCCAACTAAAAAAAAAATATTTATGCATTTATACTTGCACTGTAAATATATTTTTAGACTGAACAACCACAATGGATAAAAAAAACAAAAACACGGTTAGCTTACATTTGCACCGTGCAGCCCAAAAGGTACATTTAACTAAATTAAAAACACATTAATGTAGCTTACAGTACACCTATCATTTTGTATATGGCATCTTGAATTCTTGTATAGATAGACTGTCATTTTTCAGACGTCAGACACTGTATGGTATTTTAGCAGGAGACTCGCTTGCTTTTCAAGATACCAGTTAAATTTGTTTAATGATGAATTTTGGAATATTTGAAATGAGATTACTTTGAGACTCCAGATGATAGATGATAGATAATAGATTACCTAATTACAAGGGTATTGCAGTCTGTTATTATTATTAATATTATTATTCATATTATTATTATTATTATTTGAACCCTTATGTTACAAACAGAAAAAAAAACGCCATTAATTTAAACTTCGTGTCCAGGGTGGATGCATCACCTGAAAATCACTTGCATTTGTAATTTTCAATCAATGATCATCGGTGATCGCATAGATAAAAGGTGCGTGTTTATGAGCTGCGTTGTGTTTGTTGTGTTAACGACCGGTCCGTGTTGTGTCAGCAGTGCGGCTTTTCGTTTACACACAACAACTAATGACCTGCAGTAGATCGCGTTACCTTACCAACTGGACCAGTCCTGTTCTGTGACCATCAGCCTCGGCTCAGTCCCAGTGAAAGTCGCTCGCATAAATTTCGCTGACTACTCGTGAAATACCACACCGTCGGGTTCACTTTTAAAAGAGGCTGTAATTTTCCCCTTAAAACTGTTAACGCAAAGATAAAATCTGGAATGTGTAAGGAAAATTTATTTAACACAAACTGTGCCACTTCCACCCTGTAGTCAAATACCGAGCTTTCGTTATTGAGAAACGCAAGGATCATTTAAAGTGAAAGAACTCAGTGTTTGAGGTAGTGCGTGCGTGCGTGTGTGTGTGTGTGTAAGTTCAGCCTCCTTCTTTACATATACACAGCAGCATTTACCTGAGACCATTACCTGTGTGAAGCGCACCTGGACGGACTGGATTTTTACAAGAGAAAATAAAGACGCTTTCTGGAAGTAAAAATCTAAAAGACGTGACTTAGAGATGTACGACATATATTTTTAAAATTATCTAGACTCCGAGCAGAATTTTTGTCTTCAAGCTGATTTTGAATTCTTATGGTTGCTATGATCCGGAATTGACTCGCATCATGTCCAAATCCTCAGATCAGTTTGACAGCTCAGATTGCGTGTGTTCATTCGGGATGAAGCTGACTTGGGATATAAACGACCCCAAGCTTCCACAGGTAAATATTTAATATTTTTACGCATTTGTAGGCAAAACGGAACAGAATATTTCCTTTTCTTTTGGTATAGCTACTATTCATTCTTGTTTCAGTGTTTAATTTGTACAAAGTATGCTACACAAAAAGCATTTTATAGTTTCTATATGTCTGTCCAAATTTTTTAATTGCATAATGATTAGATGTCCTCTCGCAAAATAAACATCTGAATATGGTAATAATAATGAAAACATTATTTTTCCAGGACACGAAGCAGTATGATGCGTTCCAGGAGTGGACGGATGGATATGTACGTTATATCTACAGCAGTGAAGATAAGAACGCACAAAGACACCTGAGCGGATGGGCCATGAGAAACACCAACAACCATAACTGTCAGATCCTGAAGAAGTCCTGTCTTGGTGTGGTGGTGTGTTCACGAAACTGCTCTCTTCCAGACGGGTTCAAACTTCAGCTGAGACCGGCCATCTGTGACAAAGCACGACAGAAACAACAAAGTACGCTCAGGAACTTTTTCTCCTAACAACCAGCATCTACCAAACGAGTTGGTCGTGTTAGAAACGAATCTGATAAGAACGAACAAACATATTTTACACTACAGGCTTGTTGTAGCGCGTAGTGTGAAGAAACTAGAACGAAAGAAAAAAAAAGGATTATTTTGCGGCATTAAGCTGTGAATTATTTTAGGAACATTTATTTCTAAGAGTGTAGGCTTCGCAGTGACTCGTGTTAATCAGTCTTAATAGAGTTTGCAGTGAGAATGCTCAATAGACTGACAGTCCCTGGCAGACACTATTATGTCAGTATAGCCCGACCCTCTCACTCATGACCTTGACTGTTTGGCTCAGTCAAAACACTTGTTGTACACTTGTCAAAACGCTCAGTCAAAACCTCTTGTGTTCAGTTGATAAAGCTACACATGAACATTACATTAAAATATAAAAATAAAATCGGTAATTGTTTGCATATCTGTAAAATGCACAGTAAGAAATATTTATTCATACAAAATAGTTTTAGTAATACTGTTTATTCATACATTTGCAGAAAAGCTATGTCCAAACTGTAACTCAGCTCTCGAGTTGATTCCGTGCCGAGGTCACAGTGGCTATCCAGTAACCAATTTTTGGAGAGTAGATGGGAAGGCATTTTTTTTCCAGGTGAGTTTAATTGATTTTATTTTTTTTTGCAAACGTCATTTTAGAAATGTTTTGTCAAATAACCAAAAAATGACATATTTTTTTAACTTATTCAAGACCTTGGGGGGCTGGAGCCTAAAGTCAAAAATATAATTTAATATTACTGAATAAACTTTTATACTTAGAGTACACCAAGTCATTTTTGATGAATCAGAGAAGGAAGACATAAGCATCAGGTAGACATAAGTAAACAACTCCTTTTACAGTTTACTAAGTATTAAATACTTTAGAAAAACCATAAGCTTTAAATGCACAGATTGATGTCACTGTAAATAGTTATGATTTATGAATATAAATGTGAGATTTTCCACTATTCCCAATTCACTCCACGCTGTCTGTTTTAAGGCTAAAGGAGTACATGACCACCCCAGACCAGAGAGTAAGTCTGAAACAGAGGCAAGAAGGAGTGCAGTGAAGAGAAGGATGTCTTCACCTCACTTTTCACAGAAAAGAAGACTGGTGGAGCCAGAGGTAACACACACATATTCATAAAAACTGTGACACTTAATGTTAATCCCAAATACACAAAATTATTATGTATTATTTAGAAGTATTATTATTATTTACAGTATTATTATTTACATTTAGCAGACGCTTTTATCCAAAGCAACTTACAAATGAGGACAATGGAAGCAATCAAAATCAACAAAAGAGCAATGATATGCAAGTGTTATAACAAGTCTCAGTTAGCTTAATGCAGTACACGTAGCAAGTTTTTTTTTAAATCATATAATAAATAAAAAGAAAACAGATAGAATAGAAAAAGAATAGAGCAAGCTAGTGTTAGAGGCCTTTTCTGCTTTTGTTAATTGTATAATAAATACAAAGAAAACAAATAGATATAATACAAAAAGATTAGAGAAGCAAGTGTTAGTTTTTTTTTAAGAAAACAGGCAGTTAGTAAATAAATAGAGTGCAAGTCTAAAAGGGGCAATTTTTTTTGTAAAGAATAGAATTAGAATAGAGAGTGCTAGAGTTAGAGGGTCAAATAAAGATGGATCATTTCATTATTATGTAGCAATTAGAAAACATTTTTCAGACACACAACTATACCTTCTTTGTAGCCATTTTATTATGCATTAGAAGGGCATTCTTAAGACATAATAACATTAACCTACTCGCCTTGTGGTTACAACTTTAAGAGTATGATGATTTCTAACACACGACGAACACAATATATCCTGTTAAGTGATTTGTATAATGCTTCTATAGTGTTTTATATGTTGCATATATTGACATTGTTTAAGATCTGCACAGTATCTTTCTATATCTTATGAGTGGCTTTTTACTGTAACATTACAAAAATATTCTTGTAAACATCAAAAAGGCTTTATAATGTGGCCATAATATTTATAAGTGTTCTTTGTCTGCTTCAGGTAAAGAAACATAAATTAAGTTTTCTTTAAACAACCATAAGATATCATGAATAAGTATTGTGATATTAACAAAACCATATTGCATTGTTCCAGCTGTAAAAGGGTTACCACTGAAATTATAGGAAACACTCAGTATGAAAAACTTCCCCTAACACTTATAAGATGTAGCAAGAGACTGTGCAGATCTTAAATAATGTCAATATTTGAGACTTATATATGAGCAATATCACTCCTTTAGCAGTGTGATATGGCTGTATATCAGCACAGCTGTGATTTGGCCGTAGACAAGCCATATACAACCATATTGCACTGCTACGAGTGAGATATTGCATTTATACAACAGTTAGATGGCAAGGGTGTGTAAATACATAATAAACAACAATGGTTAAGTTGTTGTTTTAAACACCCTCTTTTGTGCAGAACTACTTCCTTCCGCCATGGATTCAAATCTCAAGTTGACAGTTTAACAGCTGAGCCCAAGCCTCGGTTACTCATTAGAAAACGTCACTTTAGAACTAGTAATGAAGGAATGTTGTGTTGCTTCATTGAACACTTATTGTATTACTGTATTAAAAGCTCACTGTATTTTGTAGAGTATTATGAGAGAGAGAGAGGGACTGAGGGAGTGTGATTACCTGCATCTGATTTATTCTTCAGCTCAATCTCATATTCACAATAAAACATAAGTTTGAATGTCCTCTGAGGAAAACGATATCTTTCATCTGTTAAGGGTGATTTCCGATGATAGCGCTGCTCAGTGCATTTGTTGGCTTCGTCTTACAAGCTGTTGTTGAAAAGTAAAAATAACTTATTTGTTTAAAACCCTGTTTCAGTCTCTTTCAATATAAAAGTCTTTGCTTATAAAAGTCAGCACTCACTCATAAAAACAGTCTCTTGTCGCCATCTAATGGTGGAATACTGTAACTAAAATCACCATCACGAACACATACACCATTTCTCAATAGTAAATACTATTTTTAAATACTACTTTTATTTATATAAATAATATTTATTGAACAATAATATTTAATATTCAACAAAAACAGTCATTATAAAAGTTTCTAGGTAATTCAGTCAAAAGTACGCTCTGATATACAGCATTAATGTTATATAAAATATAACGTGATGAGATTTTGCCTAAAGCCAAAACTATTTACTCTGGAACAAATAATAGATTAATGAGACCAAAGACTGCCTGTTACATTTACCCAACGTGAATTATATCTCATGTTTCGCCACTATAGAAATATCAGAGCCAGTGGCTCCAGAAGAGCTGGCTGGCCAAGGTGAGGCTGCTGTCTGTGGGTTCATGAGCGCTGAATGCCCGCAGACGCCCTGAAGCTCACATCTCCGAAACCGTTGAAGCAAATTTTCAAATAGACGTTATCTTTATTAACAAACTGTATATTTGAAGTCTAAATAAATACATTTTCACCTAAAAATTTTTAAACTACATTCCATGACACAAAAACAGTATAATTTTTTAAATTATAGTGGATTAGGGCTTCCGCCATTACACTCGCTGTGAGAAATACAGCAAGTGGAGTGATAGAAATGGTGAAACGGTTGGAGTTCACTAGAATATCACACTCTTATCAACCAATCAGATTCGAGGACCAGAAAGAACTGTTGTACCATGATCTGTCTGAATACTTGATTCTAACTGGCTGGCTGGTATGCATTGTTTAATGCACAGGTAGTTCGAAGTCAGTTTAATCACTGTTCTATATTAATGTGCTGCTTTAAAGTGCCCCTATTATGGGTAATGAAAGGTTCATATTTTGGTTTTGGGAGTCCCCAACAACAGGTTGACATGCATGCAAGGTCAAAAAATACTTTCATTGTCTTATAATATGCATTTATTTTTACCTTACTTGCTCAACAACTCCCAAACGATTCGCTCAACGATTCATTTTTCCAAACCCCTCCTTTGCGTGACGCTAATCTGCTGTGATTGGTCCAATTGGTCTCATTTTCATTTCATCATGCCTGTAATGCCTGATAAAGCAGCTTTTGTGAGCAC
>NW_015552558.1:93681-94203 GCF_001515605.1 Sinocyclocheilus anshuiensis
TTTCAATGATCCAGAGTCGACTCTTTCTTTTGAGAGACAATAACTTTATACACGGTGCACTTTCAGATTTAAAACTTTGGAGGATGTTTTCATTAACTTAGAGCTGTGTTACACACTGCATGAAAGGTAATTTTCAAGAATCCATAATAAGGGCACTTTAAGTGATGCACACAAACCCACAAACATCACTTGCACACAAACACACATGTTGGTATTGGTGGTTTACAGGGACTCTTCAAAGGCGTAATGGTTTTTATACTGTTCAAACTGTATTTTCTATCACCCTACACCAACTCTACACCTAAACCTACCCCTTATAGAAAACTTTGTGCATTTTTAGATTTTCAGAAAAACACCATTTAGTATGCTTTTTTAAAGCCTTTTGAATTATGGGGATATAGGCAGTGTCCTCATAAACCACCTTCACATTGTAATACCTCTGTCATACCCATGTCATTATACCAATTTTTGTCCCCATAAACCACCCAAACCAGTGCACACACACACACACACACACACACA
>NW_015552558.1:101946-122089 GCF_001515605.1 Sinocyclocheilus anshuiensis
CACACACACACACACACACACACACACACACACACACACACACAGAGAGAGAGAGAGAGATCAGGAGGTTGCAGATTGCACTGCGCACACACTGAAACTTGTCAACGCTGCCCCATGACTTTTATTAATAAAATAGTCTAGAATGGATACTAGATCGCTACATCATATTCATCATATTCAGCGCTACATCATATTCAGCAATGAGGTGGTAAAATCGCTGTTTTTGAAGTAAGAGTAAGTAAGTAGTGAATCAAAAACCTCTACTTTTTTCTATACAGAACTAAAAATGTGCTGTTTACAATGATATGATGATTTTTGAGTGGATTAGGTATTAAGCGCTTTTTGGCAGTTCTCCATATGAAGCGCCATTTGCAGAAAACTTATCTTCGATTTTCTGTTTTCACTAGCCTGGACATTACCATGACATGGCCTTTCCAAATATCCACCAGCTCACTATGGAGGGCCCAGAGCGCTTCAGCATCATTGCAGAGTCCAACTTCCCAATACAGACCCAACACTATCCTCCTTTCCAGAACACAGAGCCCTACAAGTTCCCTTATGACACACACACAGCAGCGGCCATGGCGGATGCTCCGAGCTCACTGCAGAAGCCTGCCAACCACCGTTTGTATATGACCCGCCCTCCTTGTGGGTATGACTTTGCAGTCCCAGGATACCTTGGCTCAGGGCCTTATCCACCAGCACTGTATAAGGATCCTTCTAGCCCACAAACTGAGACAGAACCCAGTAAGTCGGGGAGCAGTCTGAGTGGCATGCCTCATGGCACGAGTCCATTAGGCAGCCATGAGCGGAGCTATGCAGAAACTACAGGAAAGCATCATGGTTGGAAGCAAATTCTTAGTAAAGGTGCCTATGGGGATAGAGGAGACTACTCTCAACTGGCAACCAACACCAACCACCACTACTACAACAGTGACTACCCATGTAGGTACACAGGACCTGCCCCTGCCACCCCAGCAGCATTGCAGACTATAATAACCACAACCACAAAAGTGTCCTACCAGCCATGCCCCAAGCCATCTGTTGTCAAATATGGAGAGAATATCTATGATGTGAAAGGCCTGTCTAACTGTAATTCAATCTTGGAAGAAGCCTCTTCCAACTCCTACTCGGACCTGAAGATTCCAGAGGATTCGGGCGTGATCAAATCTGCCCTCTCGTACCAGGACACACTCCCAGCTAAAATCGAGAGGTCTGAAAACTTTGAGGGCTATCGCTACAGCAGTTACAGCTCAAACAGTTACCCTGAACGAATGTCACATCCTTTTAGGTACGATAGCGGAGAATACTGAGGGACTGCAGAAAGACCAAACAGGGCATAAAAAACAAAACAAAGCAAAAAACAAACAAACATTAAAAAACAAAGTACAAAGAAACGTGTTGTTATTTATATTCAGTATTTGAGCTGTTTTAATGTCTTTAGTTTTAAAGTGATTGTAGATAACTGGTGGATTTTTATGTAAACTTTTGATTCATATTGATCAAGACAGACTGACATCAGTGTTGAGTACATTTCCATATATTCAAGTAATGTGTTTAAAGCCATGATTGGTAATTAGCTGTTGTATTTGAAATAAAATAATAATAAAAAAAGTGTCAAGGAAGGTAGGAAGGTTTTTTTTTAATTTTTATATTTGATGTTCATTAAAATGGTCTCTCTAACAAAACTGAGGGCATGTACAGCGTGATACTTTTTAGAACAAACATATGTTCATCTACAACAGAAAAAAGACACTAATTATGTTAGTCAAATTTATCTCGTTAAGAGGAAACTCAAAGAATCATAGAAAAAAAATCTATATATGTCATCACATTTGGGATTGTAAAACAGGAAAAGCCTAATACCTTTTTAGCTTTCACTCACAGGATAATTTCTTAAAAATACCAATGTTTGTTCAGCATGTCCATATAGGAAGTCTAAAACATGACGTAATAACATATAATCATGGGCTTTGTGACTGAAAGCTTTTAAGGCATCTGAGAGAAAGCGAACACACTCTTCACAAGCCATCTGAATCCAGCGAAGAATATTCCACTGTCAGAAAGGGATCAAGGATAATCACAAACAATTAATGAGGGAGGTGCCCTGACAGGCTACAGATCTCCAACCATTCCACTTGACAGAGAAAAAGAGATACAATTAAACAGACAGATAAAATATCTGACAAACCAGCAAAAAGAGAACACTGAAATATAAAGGCAAGGAGACTGTTAACAGGCAATAAGTGCAAGCCAAAGAAGCTGTAATACCTGCTGCTGACAGCATCTCTCCTCACAGCCACTTTGTAACAGACAAACATACAGGAATGAACTAACACACACTTAAGCTATGTTTTCAGATGTTCTATTTAGCCTACACAAATGCTGTATTTATTAGTGTAATGTCAGTCACCAGTCATGATTTTGTCTGTGAATAATTGTGTGTTTGATTGGCATTAGCCAGACGTTGTGATTGTTCTTGACCTGCAGCTAGTTGAAAAATATAAACTTTCATTTCTCATCACCACATTTATCATCTTGATGATACTTTTGCAATTCAGGTCAAAGACATGCAAACTGTCAACAAGGGTCATCTTATGTTATGCTGTAACCTTTGAACTATGTAACTTTTTACATCAGTATTTTTGCAGTATAAAGTAAGGAGTATTTCATTACAAAGATAGGTCAATCAGACTTAATTATGTAAATGTCTCAGATTGTAAATAATGTCTCAGATTTTTTACAGAATTTAAGAAAATGAAACTTGAAATGCCAATTAAATTATTTGTAATTTTATTAACATTTCTAATATATATAATATATTCTAATAGGTAAATCTTATTATGAAACTCCTGGAATATTTTTAGTAAACAGATTTTTTTTAAATAGTAGAAGTTAGTTTACATAACCTGGGGACATGGCAAAAATGGCAACATTTACCCAAACCAAAGTAGTGCAATGACATTCAGCCCTATTTAATGTCATAAGTATGATTAGGAAACCAAAAGTTTTTATTCTCCATAGCCCCATCAAATGGAATTGCATAAATGTCTGCTTTCAGATAGGTTTCTACCTAAACAGTTCCATAGGAATCAACCTGTAAATATAGTTAATGTATCATCCTGATTAATTAGATTATCCTGTTAATGTAGTAGGTGATGGAGTCTTCACTGTCATCAACCCAGTGTGAATAGGGTTGACCATTTTGTCCTCCCACACAAATGTAATATCACATGTAAACAATATTTTAATTTCAGAGCGTTTCCTGGTGGTGCAGCACCACCTAAAAGAAAAATCACTTTTTAAAGCAAAATGAAATATTGTACTTTTTACATGTACTGGTCAATTTGGAGATTTTGGGTTATTTGGCCTCCATTACATGACTAGTGGAAAGAAAAGCAACAATTACAACATGTTTCTATAAAGGCTTTTTCTAATTATTTTTTTTCTCAAGCTCTGAGCCAAACATTCCCACTTCAGTAGCACTTACATACACCAGAATTTCAATTTTTTTACAGAGAGGTTTGTTCATACGTCAATCCCATTTATTTATATTTCATTTTGTTCTTAATTTTTTATGGCTGTTACAGTATTTTCTGATTTATGATAAAAAAGTGAAAGGAGGTGTCCTCTGTGAAAGCTTCAACACTAATATTTCTTCTGTTGTCATCATTTGTAAGTTGCTTTGGATAAAAGTGTCTGCTAAATGACTACATGTAAATGTGATGACTTATACAGCTATTTCTGCATATTAGGTTAAAATAATAGAGAGGAGTATTTTTATCATTAAACGGTAGTCTCTGTGTTTTTGTAACACAAGCAGTTTCACTGGAGATTGGCTCATGTCTTACATGATCCTGTAATCAACAAAACAACAGGCAAGCCATTTTTAAAGGACACATTTTTAAATGAAAATATGACTGATGTTACTCTATATCTCTTTAACCCATATTTCACGAGTTCACACTAACATAATTGGATTGAGCAATTGGTAAGCATATTTGGTGTGCTGTCCAGAAGGAGGGCTCCGAGCTCAGGAGAGAGCCTGAACCCAGAGAACTCCCCCTATCCCTAAATTGGGATGAGAAATAGAATAAGAGTGAGGAGTTGGGGTGGAGGAGGGATGCTGGAAAACTGTCGTGGGACAGAGGTAAGTTGCCTGTATATATATGCGTATTGCTAGTTAAGGTGATTAACAAACAAGCTCCACCTGTGCCGAATTGATTGATTATCTGATCGTGCTCCTCCCGAAACTTGTTAATGAAACATTATTTCTGCTAACAGACCACAGGCAGTTCAGAAAGGTTTCTTGTGTTGGATTTGAAGAAATTGTTCCTTTGAGTAATTTTACTGGCTGTGGTTCAGTTTTACAAACCAAACCAAATTAATTTCAGTGTTTTGATCCATCAGGCCAGTGCTGCAGCAATGCATCAGTTCACTTCCATGATGTTTTCACTGCTAGTCATTACTGGACTGCAGGTGAGTGTTGAGTCCACAGGAACACGTTCTGAGCGAAGCATCGACAGACATTACAGATCAGAGCTGACTGTGCCGAATGGAGGGAGATGGGGGTCGTGGGGTCCGAGGGAAATGTGTCCAACTGGAATGTATGCTGTAGGATTCAGTCTAAAGGTAAGCTAAGAATTGACTTAATTACAGTAGTATGGGGTTTGTTTAATGCTTGAACGTGTAAGCTGGTGACTGAGGGTTGAAGGTTCAACTCTGGAGTTGTGTTTAGTGATTCAGTTCCAAGTGTTTCTAAGGAAACTGCACCTGCTCAAGTTTTTGACTGCTTTGCTTGATACTAAAGAAACCAAGTTGAATGTTACTATGGATTGGGTTAGTCCAAGGATTCCCAGCTCTGTTCCTGAAGGCACACCAACAAACATTTTTGAACAAACTTGATTCAAACCTTGTTAATGAAACATCATATTTCTGCTGTAGGCTGGTAGCCATCATAATCTGCTGCTAACTTCAAGCGGTGATGTTTACAAACAGTGAACAGGAGATAGACCAGACTCAAAGACTGCATGATATTCTCTGGAACCACAGAGCCCTTCAAAGACACATTCACGAGTGGCACCACATCCCTGAGTGATCAGAGACATACTGAGCTTTGGACTTCACTGCATATGACCCCATATCATCTTTGGTACTTTTGAGATACACAAGCCGTTAGTAAATGTTTAAAACTTAAGACTGGAGTTGGACTTCTAGAGAACTGACTCTAAAAGAGATATTTCCCGTCTTGTGTTAAATGTAGCTCAACTGCAAGAGTGTCATGCTGGCAATGTTGAAGGCATGGGTTTGTTTCTCAGAAAACACACATATTGATTAAATGTTTACCTAAATACTGCTTTAGAAAAAAAAAATACTGGTAAGCTACAGCTCCATCAATAATATGATTATCCTGTGAATGCAATCACATTTATTGCTAGATGCACGCAAATACCACTCTCATTCCATGGTCAGATTTGACCTTTTAACCATCATTATTATTTTTCTAAGAAATAATAATAATAAAAAAACACTTCAATGTAATAACTTTGTAAAGTAATAATACCACTTATTACTCATGCTTTTCGTTATTACACCATTTATAAAAATTAAAAAACACACATTTTATATTACTTTCACATCAATTGAATCAATATCCTATTAATTTACCATGAAGTCTGACAGTCACAGTAGTCTCTCTCTGTCTCTCTCTCTCTCTCTCTGTGTGTGTAAAGCATTAACAGGAGAGAGCGCAGGTGGTGTGTGCTATGACAGTCTGAGTAATGACCTCTTACTGTCTCTATTGTTCCTTTATATCAGCCATTAGGTCTCATGCTCCTCATACTCTCCACCTGCAGTCTGGTGCACACGAACTCATAAGAGCATGCATCAACTCTTTTTGTTCTTTGTGTCTCAACCTCTTTCGTCTCAATCAGGTCAGCATCTGAAGTGCTATGTGCTGTAAAGCCCTTTGAAAGCACATGCATGCTTTTTTGACCCAGTGAAGTGAAGAGTTTTAAAATCTTTTCACAGGTTTCTAACACAAGAGTGCATTTAAAAAGCATTTGTCAAATACTCAATATGTACATGGAAGGGTTTATTTTGAAGATTTTAAAAGATATCTATAGAAACATTTCTCTGATAAATCTCTAAAAAGATTTAATATCCTCCATATTAATAAATATTGTTCCCTCTTTAAAAGTATACAATTCAATTTACTCTTAGTTGTATTTGCATTCCAGTCAATAATCAAGGATTATGATGATATTTTACATTATAAGAAAACATTTGTTTCTCCAAATTCACAAATACACAGAACTTGTCAATTGGAGGATCACATGAATAGGACAAACAGGATGTGTGACATTTTTCACACTGCACATCTGATCTGACACATTGGTTTCAGAGGAAGCTGTCTTACTGATGGATACTGTTGATTTGTCCTTATCCATGAACCACAGCAAGAATGCTAGCAAATGGAATGCCAGCCCAAAGAAACTGTTTGATTGCTATGAACGACTGCATAACAACAGGTTAGTCTTTATTCCATAGTACAAGATATTGGCTACTGATTGGTGCTGGAATGTGTGTGATTGGAAGAAGAGGAACTTAACATAAATCAAGTGTAACTGTTGCAAAGGTCAAAGAATGCCTATGTTCGTGGTTATATTTTAACCTTGAAACAAAAAATATTGATATTTTGATTGATTGATTTAATTTAATTTAATGCAATGCAATGCAAAGGTCACATACAGGCCACTCTCAGGAAATAGTTCCATTTCTAATATTGCTATGCCAGTGCAGTTATTTAAATTTTGAATAATGTAAACCTAACTCTAAAGCCCTATATTATTTAAATCCTGTCACTGTACTTTGGAAGTCTGTAGCATATATACTTACTTCAATGACTTATTTAACCAGGTATGCTACTAATTTATTAATCTTAACACCACTTCAGGTGTAAATTTAAAACTAGGACTGTTGCCATGAATAGCCATTGGGTGGCAGTTTGTTTTGATTAGTTAGCTCAAGCATGTTGCCAAATACGTATAACATTTTTTATGCCAAAAAATGTATGATTTTTTTTAGAGGATTTAAAAAACATTGGATATTTTGGATGATTTGGATGAGTTATATCAAATACAATAGTATTTTCTGTAAACAAGATCAGACAGCAATCATTCACATGCCAACAAACCAATGAGAATGCGAACAATAAAGATGATTCATAGCAATATGGGCACAACTGTTGTGGCTCCATTTACTCAAATCCTGCTGTAACTGGCACAGATTACACAGATCTGCAAAACACTACAGTCATTTGGCAAAAAAAGTTATGGACTGTTACATACATATTCCCAATATTTTATTAAGTTGTAAGCTTTAGCCTATATTACACCTCAAATGACAAGGGAATGTCAATAGTTAGCAGGTCCCCTTTATAGCTATTTATAGCTAATTTGCTGGCTTATCTTTTTAAAAACCCTAATTTCTTTGATTTTAAAAACATACTTTTATTAAATTAGTATAAATAACAAGAAAATCTTCGACAAAACATTATCACAATGATTAGCACATTAAAAGACAAAAAATTAAATCTCTCTCTCTCATAGTACAAACCCCCCCATTAAAACACCAATGTAATACAAAGGCTTCCAAATCGTACTTCTCTTTATAATAAATTCAGCTGAGATCCTAGACCTAATAAAAGCCTTAGTTCACACTTGTAGTTCAGTTCGTTTGGTTCATTTGGTCTGGACCAAAAAGGAAAATGATATATTTAGTCCTGCTCTGCTTAGCGTTCACATTGGCATTTTTAATACAGAACCTAAAGCTCTAAAACCAAAGGTTATAGAGATACATTCACAACATGATTGGTCGGTTTCTGTGATGTACATTTTGTGACGGAATTGACTATCTGAGACGATGTTGCATGCTGGATTAAGCGCGCTCATCGTGTGTGTCACGGTATTCTGCTGGTGTGCCCTAAGTGGCCACCAGAGGACACTGTGTTTTTTGTGTGCACATGGCTTGTTGTGTGTTTGTTGGTGCCATGTGCTCTCCTGTCTCATTGTCTGACCCCGCCCTTCTTGTTATCTCATTATTTTTTCAGTTGTCCCACCTGTTGTCCCTCATTATCTACATATTCTCCTTGTGTTTGCAGTCCTGTGTTGGTTCATTGACGTTCATGTCATTGGTTGTGGTTCTCCTGGCTGTTCATGTGTGCCAGTTAAGTTTTGCCCTGCTTTGTTTTATTTTTTGTGTCTTTGTTTAATAAAAGTATTTTTTTGTGCTAGCCTGGCTGTCTTGCATTTGGGTTCTGTCTGCTACTCGTGACAGAACGAACCAACCAGTTTGGAACCCAGCAGTCAGCCAGTGCTTGTATGGGTATATTTTTGTACCCAGCTCCTGCCATGCAGGAAGCAGCCTCTCAAGACCTATCCCTGGCAAGAAGACAGCAATTATGCCACCAGAACAATCGTCCTTTTGGGATATTTGGTCAAGGCCTCCTTGATGCTGTCGACGGATTGGGTTTTAAGGAGGTTACCATCATCCGCTGCTTCCTGTCTGGACTGGATGACCCTTTTGATTGGGAGGAGCTGGGGGATTTAGAAACCTGGACTTATTGGGAGGTGGTCAACTACTGTTGCCAGCGAATGGAGAGGCAACTGCTGCAGGAGTAGTGGCTTCCTCTCCCTGTTGATGATCTCAAGTCCGGTGGCCCTGGTGGACCCGACTCTGGTGGTCCCAAGTCCAGTGGTCCTGGAGGACATGACTATGGTGGTCCCAAGTCCGGTGGTGCTGGAGGACCCCACTCTGGTGGTCCCAAGTCCGATGGTCCTGGAGGACCCGACTCTGGTGGTCCCAAGCCCAGTGGTCCTGGAGGACCTGACTCTGGTGGTCCCAAGTCCGGTGGTCCTGGAGGACCCGACTCTGATGATCCCAAGTTCGGTGGTCCTGGAGGACCCGACTCCTGTGGTTCCAAGTCCCGTGGTCCTGGAGGACCTGACTTCTGTAATTCCAAGTCCGGTGGTCCTGGAGGACCCGACTTCTGTGGTCCCAAGTCCAGTGGTCCTAGAGGACCCGACTCTGGTGGTCCTGGAGGACCTGACTATGGTGGTCCCAAGTCCGATGGTCCTGGAGGACCCGACTCTGGTGGTCCCCAGCCCAGTGGTCCTGGAGGACCTGACTCTGGTGGTCCCAAGTCTGGTGGTCCTGGAGGACCCGACTCTGATGATCCCAAGTCTGGTGGTCCTGGAGGGCCCGACTCCTGTGGTTCCAAGTCCCGTGGTCCTGGAGGACCTGACTTCTGTAATTCCAAGTCCGGTGGTCCTGGAGGACCCGACTTCTGTGGTCCCAAGTCCAGTGGTCCTAGAGGACCTGACTATGGTGGTCCCAAGTCCGATGGTCCTGGAGGACCCGACTCTGGTGGTCCCAAGCCCAGTGGTCCTGGAGGACCTGACTCTGGTGGTCCCAAGTCCGGTGGTCCTGGAGTACCCGACTCTGATGATCCCAAGTCCGGTGGTCCTGGAAGGCCCAACTCCTGTGGTTCCAAGTCCCGTGGTCCTGGAGGACCTGACTTCTGTAATTACAAGTCCGGTGGTCCTGGAGGACCCGACTTCTGTGGTCCCAAGTCCAGTGGTCCTGGAGGACGCGATTCTGGTAGTCCCTAGTCTGGTGGTCCAGGAGGACCTGACTCTGGTGGTCCCGGAGATTACTGAGCAGCCTGCTCTTCTTGTCTCACTCTTGATCCTGCCCATGCCAGCTCCACCATTGATCCTGGCCCTGCCGGCTCCAACCAAGCTCCTGGCCGTGCCAGCTCAAACCAAGCTCCTTGCCCTGCCGGCCCCACCTAAGCTGTCTGCTTTGCTGGCCACACTTAAGCTTCCTGCCTTGTTGGCCCAGGAGCCTGCCTCGGAGCCAACTCCAGTCCAGGAGCCCTCAGAGTCCACTCATGAACTCTTTCCAGTCCAGGAGCTCTCAGAGTCCACTCCAGAGCCCGATCCAGTCCGGGAGCCTTCAGAGTCCACTCATGAGCCCGCTCCAGTCCGGGTACCTTCAGAGTCCACTCAAGAGCCCGCTCCAGTCCGGGAACCTTCAGAGTCCGCTCCAGAGCCCGCTCCATTCCAGGAGCCTTCAGAGCCTGCTTCAGTTCCTCCCGTGGTGGCGGTTTCTGCTACAGAACCTCCCGAGGCGGCAGCATCCACTTCAGCTCCTCTCAACTGGTGGTTCTCTGCTCTGCCTGCTCTGCCCTGGTGGGCTTCAGATCTGCCTGCTCTGCCCTGGTGGGCTTCAGCTCTGTCTGCTCGCACTGGTGAGCTTACGCTCCACCAGCTCCACCCTGGTTCCATGATCTACCTCAGGATCCAGGCCCTCTTCCACTACAAGGGCCTGGCCTGTTGTCCCTCCCCGTAGTCCACCTCCGTTCCGCCTCCCTCCTGGATTCCTTTAACATTTAGTGGAGTGTCTGGAATCTGCTCCTTAAGGGAGGGGTTATGTCACGGTATTCTGCTGGTGTGCCCTAGATGGCCACCAGAGAACACTGTGTTTTGTGTGAGCACATGGCTTGTTGTGTGTTTGTTGGTGCCATGTGCTCTCCTGTCTCATTGTCTGACCCTGCCCTTCTTGTTATCTCATTATTGTTTCAGTTGTCCCACCTGTTGTCCCTCATTAAGTGCCCTACTTATTCTCCTTGTGTTTGCAGTCCTGTGTTGGTTCGTTGTCGTTGGTTGTGGCTCTCCTGGCTGTTCATGTGTGCCAGTTAAGTTTTGCCCTGCCTTTTTTAATATTTTGTGTCTGTTTAATAAAAGTCCTTTTTTTTGTGCTAGCCTGGCTGTCTTGCATTTAGGTCCTGTCTGCTACTTGTGACAAAGTGCATGTATTTATGGTTTTACTTTTACCAGTTGAGAAGTCACGAGGAGCTCATAAAATGTTCAAAACAGCAACATGATTTCCTCTGTTCTATGCAGAAATGAAAATCTGCTGCAAGGAGACGGCATTTCTGACACCTTTTCTGACTAATGGGCAACATATGTCAGTTGATGAGATGAACCAGATATGCTTGAGCATTCTGTCATTGAAGAGAGTCACGATCAGAATTTTATTCGTTTAATTACTGTGTAATCCATATTTTCATGATTCCCCAGTGCTTATAGCTGTTTTTTGTAATAATATTATCTGGGTCATTTCATGTCAAATCAACCAAATTTCTAAATTTTGCAGAGAAGTTTTTCTGAAGAAAGACATATGTATAGTGATGAAAGGCAAAATATTAAATGTCATGGTTGAATATTGACTGAGTAATACACTGTTTTATAGAGGGGGGTCAAAATGGCAATTTTTTAACTGAGATTCAGAGCCAAATTACAAGGGGGTAAAAATGACTTCAGAAAGATGGCAGCATCATAATGTTATATTTACACAAAGATTGGTATGTCTGTTAGTAAAATCTGTTCACTTAAGCAATCTTTGTTGCATTATGTGCCAATGGTCACCATTCAAAAATGGGGAAACAGCACTTTTCTCCAAAGCTTGCATGCCTGTAACTCAAGAAGTATTAAGGATATCTTAATGCCCTTTTAGATATTGGGTCTTAACAAACTTTCCTTTTGGCATCTTCATTTTTAAGGCCCTATATGGTTCGGTTCCAGGGGTATTGGAATTTCAATATGGCCCCAAGAGTATATTGTTAAAATTTACATATTTTCACTGGTCAAAAACCAAATGTGGGTCAATTTGCAAACATATGATACTTCTTTTCTTTTAAAGAGGAAAGTCTGAAGAACAAATAATGTTGAAACTAGAGATGTATCTCGTTTACTTCTGTCAAAGCAACTGCATTGAACATACCTGTCTCAGTGCCATAAATATGTTTTTTCCAAAGTTTGCATGCCTATAACTCAAGAAGTATTAAAGATATCGCAATATGATTTTAGATTATTGTTCTTAATAAACTTTTCGTTTGGAATCTTCATTTTAAAGGCCCTACATAATTCAGTTACAGCAGGGATGGGCAACTTTGATATCGATGCATCGCGATTCTCTCTCCAACGATTCTGGATCGATTCTAAGAATTTTAGAATCGATTCTCAGCTTAGTTTTTAACCAGATGTGCGATGACGCTGAGTTTGCTTTAGAAACACCCGTATTCTGCTTGCTTCCAATTCCTCACACACATACACCACTTGAACCTTCCGTAAAATAATCTTTCATAAAGTTCGGAAAGGTTGAAGCGAATTACAAGGACATTCGCGGGCTTCATTGCACAGGATGCGCTGTGATAGGCGTGCGCTTTTGATGTTACACTTGAAGTGTGCGGTCTCACCCGTCAGTATTTTCCTTATAAATGCTCTACGAAGTCATCATTTATGTGGTTTGGAATGCAGTGGACTTATATATTTAAAATGTGAACCTCACTAACAGAAGGCTGCTTTCAATTTCAAATGCTGACGCGCGTTTTGTTTGTGAAGACTGCTCGTGCATGCGGCTGTGCGCGACTCCGTGTAAGTGGTTTAATGCACTTGCGTCTCAAAATGGTTTTAAAATTAACGTAAACACAGCCAGTAATGTCTTAAGGGATTAACCGGACAGGACAAACCACATTACTTCTTATATTTCAAAAGAGATCCGTGCGTGAATGCAGCTTAATAGATCTCCCGCTGTCTATGATGTCATAGTAAAAAACAACAGTAAAGATGAAGAAAAATCACTCACAGTTCTTTAATGGAGAACGTTCAGATAATCTAAAATACTGAAAGCACTCTTTGTTTGTTGTTTGTAATATGTTTCTATGCTCCTCTTTATTATTTGCTACTTGCTTGTATGTTTTGAAGTTATGTTAGTTTACAATTCTTAACAAACAACTGTTTTAATATATTTTTTTTCAATTTGTAATTATTTTAAAAAGTACTTAAATACTTATGTAAGGATATGTAAATGTAAGGATTTTAAGATTGGCAAGTCGGTAATCTAATTAATTAATAAGGAGGAAATGTAAATGTAAGGATTTTAAGATTCTCAAGTCGGTAAACTACTTAAATAATGAGGAAAAAAGTAGATCAAGAATCATTCTGGAATCTTTCTGGATTGTGACTCCCAGAATCGGAATCGGATTGTAACGTGAGATGACTAAAGATTCCCACCCCTAACTAGGACCATGTTATCCTTTGGCTTGTTGCCATAAGAAACATGTCTTGTAAACATGTCAGTTACAGCAGACAGAGGAAAACTAATGCTAGAACGTTAAGGGTCAAAAGCCCAACTAAAGCAAAGTTTATCTCTACAACGGTGACTTTAAAAGAAACATAATCTATGCCTCTGTTCTCAATAATAACTTAGAGACATAGAGAAATAAAGTCAAACTGGTTAGTAATGAGTGAAGCTGCAATGCTGTTTGGGTAGTTGTTTAATCATCCTCTAATGAGATCTTGAGATATTTATTGTGTTTTATCTCAGTTGATTTCATCTAAGGCTGTGACTGGAAGTCAGTTCACTGCAAAAAATGGCTTATCTTACTTAGTATTTTTGTCTTGTTTCTAGTCAAAATATCTAGAAACTCTTAAATCAAGATACTTTTACTAGATAAGCCAAGTGACTTAAAAAAAAAAGTGAAGTGACGTGACATGTGGCCAAGTATGGTGACCCATACTCAGAATTAGTGCTCTGCATTTATCCCATCCAAAGTGCACACACACAGCAGTGAACACACACACACCGTGAACACACACCCGGAGCAGTGGGCAGCCATTTTTTGCTGCGGTGCCCGGGGAGCAGTTGGGGGTCCGGTGCCTTGCTCAAGGGCACCTCAGTCGTGGTATTGAAGGTGGAGAGAGAGCGCTGTACATTCACTCCCCCCACCTACAATCCCTGCCGGTACGAGACTCGAACCCACAACCTTTGGGTTACGAGTCCGACTCTTTAACCATTAGGCCACGACTTCCAGAACTTAAGATATTTAGTCTTGTTTCCAGGGGAAAAAAAAAACTAAATTAAGTGCATTTTGCTTAAAACAAGTAAAATTATCTGCCAGTGGGGTAAGTAAAATATTCATTTGACTTATTCCACTGGCAGATATTTTTATTTTTACTAAGTAAGATAAGCCATTTTATGCAGTGTTGTAGATGTTGTGTTTCTCTTTTTTTCTGTTTCTTAATTAATCACTCAATTATCTCATTAATTTTAACTCTACTTCAGTTTTAATTTAACACTCTGTAGAGTGGAACCAAATACACTCTGAGCAGTGTTAATGTCTGAAGGTCGTCCAAATAATATCCCCCAAACCTTTAAAGAACTCCACATCATGACCATCTCAGAACGTTCTGGGAACGTCATTTAACACCACCGGGACGTTCTGTCACGATTCGCTGCTGGACGGAACGATGGAGACGTGGATAAAATAAACGGTATTTCATGAGAGAATCACAGGGGTAAATCCACAACAGGAACAGGGATAAACACACGTAATCCAACAAAAAGACCCGACAAAGACAGAACGCAAAGGCTGAGACTTAAATACATGGGGTAATTAGAACTAACCAACAAGACACACCTGAATCAAATGAACCATCAACGAGAGGGAGAAACTGGGTCACGGAGCACATGTGGAGGGAATACACAACAAAGACAGTCCAGGGGTGTGACATTACTCCCCCCTCCTGGAAGGTGCGTCCCGCGCCGTAACAACAACAGAAGGAGGGATGGGTGGGTGCTTGGGAGGAGGCTCAGGAGGAAGACGGACACCCAGGAGGGGGCCAGCAGACAGAGACCAGGGAGGTGACGACGGAGTACCCAGACCACAGCCGAAATGTCGACCCATGATGGAGCCGATGGAGGGAGGAGCCATGGTGGAGGAAGGGCTGACGACTCCAGGGGGCCGACCAATGGTTAGCCACAGTGCAGGGGGCGGAGCTCCTCTCCGTGCTCTCACTGTCCACGGCTTTCTCCCTCGCGGCAGGCGTTGTAGCCGGCTGTCGCACCTGGTCTGACGATCCGAGAGGCTCTGGCTCCATGGCAATCCTCAGCTCTGTCGCACTCCTTGGCGATGGCTTGTTGGTCACGATGGGCTCAGGCTCTCCATCCTCAGTGGGCTCGGGCTTGCGCTCCGCACAGCAGGGTCTGGGCTCTGGGTCTGGCTGTGCTCTGGATCAGGGATAGACGCTCTCCAGACACCGGAACAGGGGTAAACACACGTAATCCAACAAGTAGACCCAACAAAGACAGAACGCAAAGGCTGAGACTTAAATACATGGGGTAATTAGAATTTACCAACAAGAAACACCTGAATCAAATGAACCATCAACAAGAGGGAGAAACTGGGTCACGGAGCACATGTGGAGGGAAAACACAACAAAGACAGTCCAGGGGCATGACACGCTCTAAGAATGTTCTGGGAACATAACATTTCTAGCAGGGAAGACCCTCCAAGCTATTTAATTTAATTTACAATATCAAATTTCTCCTTTCATACATTATCTATCTTCTCACACAGTGTTGTAAAAGCATATGTAACACTGGATCAAATTTCTCAATAAATATATAGCAAAGAAAATATTTTTGTCTAATTTGTTTGATTTGGGTTCTCTTTGTCTACTTTCGCAACACATCTCACTCCCAACTCATCACATATTGATGCTGGGTCAGGACCCTTTGGTATCACTTTTTGACACACAGGGTACCCCTTTAGCGTCATTTTTCGATCTGCAGGGTTCTCCGTTGCTTTAAATAAGAAACTCTTGCCGTCAATATGCCGACGCGAAAGGCACTGGGCATTTTGTGATCATGATTAAGTTATATATTGGGTAATAATATTGCCATTATTGCATATATGTTGGGGTGTGATTTTTCAATGTAAACAATCACAACATTTTTATTTGTATGACACTATTTACACATTTATGAGCATGTAACCCAACCCCTGCCCCTAAACCTACCATTTGTCAATTAAATTCAATTCAATTAAATTCAAGTTTATTTGTACAGCGCTTTTCACTATACAAATCATTGCAAAGCAACTTTACAGCAAATTAAGTTTCTACAATATTTAGTGGTAGCTTATCAGTGGTGACTGTCAGTTACAGCAATTATTATATGATGCAATCAAACTTATAGCAAAATGTGGTAGTTCTGTATGTTGTTTCAGGGTTGGCATCATCTGAGGTCCTCTGAGGGGTTGGCATCATCTCTTCTCATGTGTTCTGGATCCAGACTGAAGCTTGTGTAAATCCTAGTTACCACGGGATGTCAATCCCAGCAGAAACAGAGAAACAAATAGAGACATAATTAACGTAGCTGGTGTTCCAACCAAGCAAAATTGATTTGTTGATTGATTATTCTTGTGAATAAAACACAAGATATAACAGGCAGATACAACTACAGTCATCATTTATTCAAAAAGTATTAATATTCCAAGTCTTCCGAGGCAAAACGATTGATTTGTGAGAGGAATAAACGCGATCGCCATCACCGCTTCTTGTGTGTCTCGTGACCGATTGCGTCATGCTATGGTCGGGAGTATCTTTTTGAATGAGATGTGAACGCATTAACGGAGCGGGATCATTTTGAGCGATTAAAACATGTTTTACGCTCTTCTTCGCATAAAGATACCGTATGTCTTCAGAAGACTTGGAATGCAACACGACTTGTTTGTAATGCTTTTATACTGCTTTTTTTATGACAAGTTTTTGCAATAAATACCTGTGACTGTACTTATATTTGCCTGTTACGTGTTTTATATTGTTCAGAATTGGGTACGTTTAGGGTAGGGGTGGGGTTAGGTGCTCCAATTAAAGTATAAATTTATATAAAATTATTTCAATTTTTTACAAATGCACGCAAACCATTAAATTAAGACAAACATCTGGAAACGATGGAGGACCCTGTGCATTGAAAAATTACGCTAAAGGGGTACCTTGAGCGTCAAAAAGTGACGCCAAGGGGTCCTGACCAAGCGTCAATATGCGACGAGTTGGGAGTGAGAACGTGTTGACTTTCAGGACTTATTTGAGAATCTGATGATGTTTTGGGTTATATTTATGCAGAAATATAGACAATTCTATAAAGGGTCACAAACTTTCAAGCAGCATTGTACACAGTAATATATATATATATATATATATATATATGGGATTGTATATATGTATATATACTGTATATGTATATATTTTTTCTGAGCCATTTTGTTATTCTGGTTTTTACACTCTGGCATCCAGAAGACGGCAGTCCAGGAAATGTCATCTTGTATCCTCCAGATGACGTGTCCAAGCTATTTACATCACCTTTTCATGATGATGGTGTCCATACTTTCATGTTTGTCCTGGGCAAGTAGTTGATGATTAGAGATGGTTTTGGGCCAGAGGATTTGCAGGATTCTCCGGAGGTTCTTTGTGTGGAAGGTTGAGAATTTGGTAAGGTTATGGTCATTTTCCAACGTTCAGAGCCGTAAAGTAGGGTGGAAAGGACGCAGCTCTGACACTGTCTCATTTTAGTGTGGGTGCTATATAGTGAGGACCTCCAGATATTGTTCAACATTCTGAAGATGTCTCTGGCCTTGGTGAGACAATTGTTCATGTCACTGCCTACTCCTCCATCCCGCTGAACTACGGCTGCCGTTATTACAAGTTATTACAATTACTCAGGGCACCTTTTCAGAAATATTCACAATAATCCCATCTGTCCATTCGTCTGGTATATTTTTCTCCTCCCATATGACTTCAAAAAATGGCTACAGCATTTTGGCTGTAAGCTCTGGGTTTCCTTTGGAAAAACTCTGCGTTGAAGGTGCTTTTCTGTTCTTGAGGGATCAAATGGCTGAGATGATTTCTCCTTTCTCTGGTGGTGCTATGTTGACATTTAGGTCAGTTTCTGTTGGTGGTGGCCTATTCAAGAATTTGTTTGAAATGCTCTGCCCATCGAGCTTCCTGTTCTGCTTTTGTTGTAAGGAGACGCCCTTGCTTGTCTGCGATTGATACATAAATAGCTCCACTATGCTTACTGCAGGCATCTTGGTGATCTTGTACACCTCGCCTTGTTCCCCTCTGTTGGCTGCTTCTTCTGTTTGGCTTGAGAGATTGTCCATTATTTAGCTTGCGAATTTGTCTATTGTCCATATGGCCATGCTCTCAACAGTACTGTAGTTTGCATTTCTCTTGCAACCTCTGTGAATTGCCTCCATTAGATTCTTCTTCATGGTTCTCCTGTTTTCGATGGCTTTTCAGGTTTCTGCTGCTCCCACTTTATCTACATTGTGCCCCAGAGCTTGGAATCTGTTCTTCAGCTTTGAAATAAAAGCATTCTTCACTCTGGAATCACCTAGTTTGTCTACATCAAACTGTTGATGTCCTGCTCGTTTTTTGTCTTGTTCTCCTCAGTTTCAATCGCTGCAGACATCAGCACCGCTCTTCACTCTGATGTCCAGAAGCAATCGTCTCCACATGCCATTTATCATCTGGTGGTCTATCTGGTTACTGTCTCTTCCATTGGGGAGCACCAGGTCAACTTGTGGATGTTACGATGTTGTCATTATGAACCTTTGCATTCAAGTCCACCATTACAATCTTCAAATCATGTTGAGTAATTGGTTGTAAAAAGTGTCCTTAATTTCTTCATCGTTCATTGGTTGGATCATAACACTGGATGATAGGGGTGTTGAAATGCCTTCATCACATTCTAATCTTCAAGAGTCTGCTGTTGATAGGGTGTTCGGTGCTGGATGAATATTAGGATATTATTATCTATGGATAAGATAAATATTTTACTGTAGTCTATAGACATTCTCACTAAATATTTGTGGGACAAGTGCTGGTGGGACCTTTTGGGCTAATTTGCTATACAAGCCAACAGTTAGTAATGAGCCTCAATTCTTGCCCTTTTCTGAGTATTGCGAGGCCCCTTCTGATTTGGGCTGTCCAGTCAATTCGAGCTTACCAAGGCCCGGGGCGTTTGAACTATGGGGTTGACATGTTGTCGAGACAGGGCATGTCCCATTCAAGTCAAGTCAACTCAAGTCACCTTTATTTATACAGCACTTTATACAGTACAGATTTCAAAGCAGCTTAACAGTGACAAACAAGAGAGCACACAAGTATGCGTTCCCTTCTGTTAAAATCTTGCATCAGGTTCTATGCAAGATCAGGAAGGAAGAGTCAGTGCTGTTGGTTGTAACGAGATGGCCCATGAAGCCCTGGTTCTCGGACCTTCTAGAGATGCTGGTGGGTCAGC
This sequence comes from Sinocyclocheilus anshuiensis, assembly GCF_001515605.1. NCBI lineage: Eukaryota > Metazoa > Chordata > Actinopteri > Cypriniformes > Cyprinidae > Sinocyclocheilus > Sinocyclocheilus anshuiensis. The sequence continues at coordinate 121,159 of NW_015552558.1, forward strand.
CTGGCCCATCACGCTGAGGAGGGACCTCCTCTCACAGGCGAGGGACTCAATCTGGCATCCCAAAGAAGATCTGTGGAGCTTGCACATCTGGCCGCTCAGCAGTGTCCACCAGTAGTGGTTACACTTCCACAAGGCGTGTTAGACAAGATTACTCAAGCGAGAGTTAAAAAAAAGTGCTGTGCAATTAAACTTGACATCTGAATAAACTTGACATTTTGAAGTAGAAAGATTTGTTTTATTTACTACTTCAAAACATATTTTTTACAGTGTACATTGTAATGGATTATATTAAAAATATATATTTACGTGGTTTGTTTTTAAATGTTTTGTTTTTAAATTTTCTATAAAATTACAGAAAATTATCTTTATACATGCACTTTCTGTCTATGGCAGTTACCATTCTTCTAACTTTTTAAAATATCAGCAATAACCTTTTCTAATTAAATGATTCTGATTAAATAGGGGGAACATTAAATAAAGAATTGTATAGTATGGAACTTGCATAAATTGCATACTTTCTGTAGAATGACCCTTATCATCTTGAAGGGCAGGTCTCCAGCCCTTGCAGGTGTAGCCAAAGTCAATCTAAATACTGTCTGAAAAGTAACTGTAATGTAAACAATACCCTCAGTTCCAAATGACTAAACTAATCCCTAATCCCCACCAATGTTTCAGATTCTGTGTTTACTAAATGGACCTGATTCCCCATTCCAAATATATCAGTATTCATCCTTGATGTCATCTACAGAAGTGTGTAGCATTTTAGATAACAATAGAAAACCAAAGACTGTACAGTCTTTCACAGTCTACTTGACAAATGTAACACCTTAAACTCAATTTCTTTAAGGACCTATGTGAAAATTGACTAGCAACAACAACAACAACAACAACAACAACAACAATAATTATTATTATTTAATAATTATGGGGG
>NW_015552558.1:122257-127812 GCF_001515605.1 Sinocyclocheilus anshuiensis
GGGGGGTGTTTGCATGTTCTGCCAGTGTTAGTGCTAATTTCTTGTCTTGAATAAGGACATGACGGAATGTCTTTCCATATCTAAGCATCATGTACACACATAGGCACAGGGTGAACGAACTCCAGGGTAAGGCTAAAAGCAGCCAAATGTATTTAATATAATCAAATGTATTAAACTGTCTTTTTAGGCAAGAACCAGACATGGGTGTCATGTAGGCTAAAAAAATGTTTAATGGGACTGAATTTGTATTTAACGTGATTACAATTTAATAAAAACGTTAGAAATTGATAATTATATAACGTTTCCTTTCCACGGTTATTCAAACGGCGAATAAATTATATATAGAAAGTGACATTATCACTAACATTGATCTATCGTGAGTTTAAGCTCTCTCAAAAAAAAAAAAACTATCGTTATAATCACTGAAGCTTTATACACTGTTAAATTAATCTCTTACTTACATTGTACATACAGCTGTGCTTTGTTGTTTATGATGAGAGAATTCGCAAGAGTCCGGAATTCAGTCAGCGAATGCGCGCGCACTCAACAAAACTGATCTGTTTCAACAATGACTCATCTGAACTCCTCTGATTGGCCATTGCATTCCTAAGCTCAACAGAATTGTGTGTGATTGGTTCAAATGCGCAACACTGTAAAAACGCCTAAAATGAAATACGATGCAACATGAGCAAATCTTAATTTAATGCCGCAATCGACACTGTCTATTTGTATTCACTTTGTTAGCAACAGACGTAATAGATTTAATTTATTTGTGCAGGGGCATTTTTGTCCAATTTAGTGCCATTTTTGCCCCAAGTCCCCGTGGCCAGGGGAAGGCTTACACACGCTCCGCCTATGTATACACATTATCTGCTCTATTTTACATATGTGTAGCAAGAGCAGTCATCAGATGGTATCACCAAGTTTCAGTATGATCTATAATTACTGTGGAAGTGAGGCATGAATCAGAGCAGCAGCCACAAACTGAAGCATTTCATCTCATCAGTCAAACTGAAGTGACTCTTCTTTGACCTCTTCAAGAAAAGTAAACTTGTTCACATCTACATAACTGGTTATATACCCGTAAAGTTGGGGGTGGGGGGGGCTCTTGGCTGTTTTTCAGTGAGAAATTGAACTATGTTCTGGACAATAACACCATCATGACAAAGGTCTCTTAAAAAGCCACCACACATTATTTTGCTTTAAATATTAGTCATATCTTTAAGTATTATTCAACCTGACAGTTTATACAGCTAAAAATGTTTTTAAAATTACCCCCAAAATACTGGCATAAATTCTGTCTATAGTTACGTTGCCCTTGACCCAGGTCAAACTACTGTTGAGTGCTTTCAAAATTGTGCCCTTTGATATTCATACGAAGAGTTTACAGTAACTACACTGTCATGTCAGGGTGAAGCTCAGACTTCCTAACAGATGTGTTTTGGTGCTGTGGTAACAGAGCACATTATATATGGAAATATGCATGCTGTAAGAATTCATTTTAAGCATTATAAAATATTTTAATTCATGACTTTAAATGTCAAATGGCAGTTAAAAAACTGAACAAAACCGGACCTGAACTTTTGCACATATACAGTAGCAGATAGCAGAATATGTAAACAACACACTATTATGATTGTATTGTAATGTGATCTTTTTGGACATCGTTCCACTAGCTGTCACCTTTGTCTCAGACGGCACATGTTCACAAGCATCGTTAGCTATGGTCCCAAGTTCCGTCGTTACTAACATAGTTCAACAATTCGGTGTTTCCTGAAACCATAGTTCAAACGGATATTCGCAATCAGTGTCACAAACTTAAGTGGTTGGAACTACAGCTCTCGACTTCTGGTTAGAAGCATAGTTTCTTGTTAGTAAGACATATGGGCTTAAATAAATTATGCCCTTGGTACAATAAGCAAGCTAACATGCAGTACAATCTATATCTTAAGTTCTATCTAAATATAAATGCATTTTAATCTGTGTATTTTTGCAAGTCTTAAAAAAATACTTTTTTGAAGAATGCGCATGTGCATAAATGCCTAAGGTAACCCCAGAGTATGATGTAAGAGGGAACCCGCGATGAGTCAAACATAAAATATAGCAAAAGGACAGGAAACAAAAACAGTAAATTAGTCATCGTGCCATGTTTAATACAGCAGCATTTTAGAGATGTCTAATCAGTTAAATAGCAGAAGTTATTACTCCACCACATGCGTTTGACGTGATTAACTATGGCCCTATATTGTTGAACTATTGTGGGTCAAAATGACGGAGATGCAATCGTGTTCAAGAAACAGTAGTGACTAGTTAGTTTGTTTCTACAACAATGCATCTTACAGTACTATGGTGGTTAATCCGTGAGTTACGTCGTACAGGAAACGCACCCCTGATGGATTAGTTGAAGAGATAGTTCACACAAAAACAAAATATTTTTCATTTACGAATTAATTTACTCACTCTTAAGTTGTCCCAAACCTGTTTAAATGTATTTCTTCAGTTGAACACATTAGAAGATATTTTGAAGAATGTAGGCGACCAAACAGGTAGTCTTTGACTGAACTGTTTATATAGTTGCGTTTACAGGACTGCTGCAGTGAATGATGAAGAATGGTAGTTGCTTGCTTTAAAAAATGAGACTACTGTGCGATTCTGTCATTGTTTTTTTTGTTTTTTTAACAATACAAAACGCATACCTTATATCATTCAATATACCCAATGATAAATCTTACCTGATTTAATCATTAGTAATGTAACAAGTTCCATATGATGTTGCTGATAAAAAAAGAAGACTGTTAGACACCTTTCAGAATTAAGCTGGAATGTGTTTCTGAAGCCTGTGCAAACTTTTCAGCACTTCAGCTCTCTCAGCGCATACACGGTGATTACTTGTACACGACCCCTGAGAGAACTGAACCTTACAAAGTCAGCAGGTTACCAACATTACTTTGGTAAAATGAGAAGCCAAGCAGGTGTGCGTCTCAAACACTTCCCTCTCCCCTAAAGTTTAGAGTTTTTTTTTTCCTGTTACCTTTCTCTTTCTTCCTATCATTCTTATTGTTCTTTAAGCCATATATATAGTAGCTTTCTGGTTCATGGAGAGAGCATAGTACATAGGCCGTGTTTTGTCTGAGTGATAGAACATTGTGCATAAAGATTTTTGTGCAGCAAATACTTTACTCAATTAAATTTACTCAAGTACCACATTTTACTCAAGTAACCAAGTCCACATTTATTTGATCACTGAAATATAAGTAAAAACAGTAATATTGAGTAATATTATTACAATTTGATATACATATTTTCAATTTAATTTCAAAAAGTAATTTACTGTGAAAGCAAAGCTGAATTTTCAGCAGCACTATTTATCTCTATATCGATGTCACTTGATCCTTTAGAAATCATTCTAATATTCTGATAATTCAGCTTTGCCATTACAGGAATAAATTAAATTTTAAAATCTTTAAAAAGTCATTTAAAATGTTCATAATATTTCACAATATTTCTGTTTTTCCTGTATTCTTAATCAAATAAATGCAGCCTGGATGGGCATAAGAGGCTTCTTTTAAAACCTTAAAACTCTTAATTATTTCAAACTTTTGACCAGTAGTGTACATGAATATTGTATACAATATTAAATCACCCATACGGGCAGACCAATGCAGAGAAAACATGTGCACTTCTGTACTTTAACTGACAGCACCATATACCATATTCACATAAATGCCACAGTGGCAACAGCTTATTGAGAATGTCAAGGTTTAGGAAATATTTTATCTACTACATATGCAACAAACATAAGGCATACATACATACATTTACAAAGTGCGATACTACCAAAAAAAAAAAAAACCAGTAAAATATTACAGTGAGTGCGATATCGTTCTATTTGCCTTGTTAGAAAAAGGAAACATGTAGTATGTTGTGTTTAAAAAAATAAAAGTTAGCATTTTTGTTACTGGTGTTTCTAATATTATAATGTTAAATTGTCTGTGCAGTATTTTTGTTTACATAGTGTTGGACAATCTAACATAAGAAAAAATAAGTGCATTTTAGCATACTTTTATAAAGTTTAGTTATTGTACAAGTAATTTACATTAAAGAATACACTTACGTATTAATTAAATGTAATGTATATTATATGTAATTGATTTCAAATATATTATAGTTTAAATTTATATGAAATGCAATTAGTTGAACTTAAGAGTGATTTTTTTGACCAACATAATTGGGACTTTAACTTTAATAATTTAGTAGTCTGATTAAAATTAAATGTAAATAAAATTAAAATAAATTTTGTTTAAATGACCATGTCAACTATGAGCCCCAGAGACAGATCCCCTCTGAAGACCTCGTCACCTAGACGGCCATCGGGACAAGACCACGGGAACCAGATGAGTCCTCTGCACTGTCTGACTTTGTTGCAGCCTAGAATTAAACTGCTGGTTTTGTGTGGCCAGAGGAGAACAGCACACTATTTTCAACACACTGTTTCCCAGTTTAATACTGTAAAGCTGCTTTGACACAATCTGCATTGTAAAAAGTGCTAAATAAATAAATAAATAAATAATGGTGACAGTGGCTAAATTAATGAAAAATAAAGCATCAGCATGCGCAGACATTTCCCAACAGTACAGCAGTAATGACTTTATGAACTTTTTTACTCCCAAGATCGATACTTTTAGAGATAAAATTACAACCATGCAGCCGTCAGCTACAGTATTGCATCAGATACTGCACTATAGATACCCTGAGGAACAATTCCACTCATTCTCTGGTATAGGACAGGAAGAAGTCTATGTTAAATCATCTAAACCAACAACGTGTATATACAATACCAATTTGCAAAACTAACATAATTCATAGCTGATATATAAAAAAACTGGATGACTAGTAATTTCCTACTGCTAAATTCTGATAAAAAAAAAAAACAGGTGTTAATTATTGGACTAAAAACCTCTGCATGTAATAATCTAGAAAACTGTCTAAGACTCTATGGCTGTGCTGTCAATTCTTCATCGTCAGTTAGGAACCTACTGTAGGTGTGCTATTTTAATAGCAATCTTACCTTTGAAAGTCATGTTTCTAGCATTTTTCCATATTACAAATACATCTAAATTACGAGCTATGCTCTCAATGTCAAATGCAGAAACGTTAATTCATGCGTTCATGACCTCAATGTTAGATTATTGTAATGCCTATTGGGTGGTTGCTTTCTGTGGTTGAGTTCTTACTAGAACTAGGAATTGTGTCCATATTAGCCCAGTTCTGTCAAAAGTGCACTGGCTCCCTATCAAACATCTAATTACATATAAAACCCTGAATGATGTAGTACTTGAGTGAGCTCTCATTGCATTTTAGTCCTTCACATCCACTGCAATCTCAAAACCCTGGCCTAATACCCAGAATATCAAAATCAACTGTGGGCGGCAGATCATTTTAATATTTAGAACAATCTCTGGAACAAACTCTGGAACAATCTACAGTGGGTACGGAAAGTATTCAGACCCCCTTCAATTTTTCACTCTTTGTTATATTGCAGCCATTTGCTAAAA
>NW_015552558.1:127943-128746 GCF_001515605.1 Sinocyclocheilus anshuiensis
AATTCATGTTTCTAGCATTTGAAAAACTACATTTTTCCATCTTAAAAATATATCTAAACTACGACCTATGCTCTCAATGTCAAATGCAGAAACGTTAATTCATGCGTTCATGACCTCAATGTTAGATTATTGTAATGCCTATTGGGTGGTTGCTTTCTGTGGTTGAGTTCTTACTAGAACTAGGAATTGTGTCCATATTAGCCCAGTTCTGTCAAAAGTGCACTGGCTCCCTATCAAACATCTAATTACATATAAAACCCTGAATGATGTAGTACTTGAGTGAGCTCTCATTGCATTTTAGTCTTTCACATCCACTGCAATCTCAAAACCCTGGCCTAATACCCAGAATATCAAAATCAACTGTGGGCGGCAGATCATTTTACTATTTAGAACAATCTCTGGAACAAACTCTGGAACAATCTACAGTGGGTACGGAAAGTATTCAGACCCCCTTCAATTTTTCACTCTTTGTTATATTGCAGCCATTTGCTAAAATGCTTAAAGTTCTAGCTATTTTTCACGAACCGTTGTGACTTCCATAAAAAGTTGACGTCAGAACTACATAGTCACCGCCTTCAGTCACCACTCCGAGCACCGCCCACCATCCCACTCTCCTTTTGCCAAACCCCCAGACAACATCGCGTCCATGCCATTGCTGAGCAACAACAACATGGAAACATGTCAAAAAGGTTAACTTAAACCACGAAACCAGATCGGCCGACTTGTAACGTTGCACTCTCACTCAAAGGATGGACGATCTGACAGGATTGTTACTATGAGGTGGATCACATCTAACGTGTATA
>NW_015552558.1:128756-129164 GCF_001515605.1 Sinocyclocheilus anshuiensis
ATCTAGTCATGATGAAGATGTATATATATTTCAATTTCAGCAGGCAACTATTTTTACAGCTACACTATTGTTCCAGCCACAATTAATCACAACAATGTATATACAGTTACAAATGATTATATATCACAACCATGTATATTGTTTTACACACATGCACACAGACATTATTTTATACACGACATAGTCGTGAGATGCAAGAAACAGACATATGGCAAGAAATCTGTAGCCCATAAAAACAAAAGACAATACTTTATTTAACCTTTTCTGATAAGAATTGTGCGCTGCAAACGCGAGCATTTTTGACGATCGTTTCTGTCCAGTCTGCTCGTTTTATCGCGTTTAACCACAGCTGTTGTCGTTTTTTTGACTGGCAGTGGTAGCAGATATGCGATCAAATTTCTAATTTGA
>NW_015552558.1:129219-131714 GCF_001515605.1 Sinocyclocheilus anshuiensis
TCCTATAGGTAGATGGGGATCAGCTGAGAGTCAGCTGATGCGAGCTTGACTAACGTGACCTGCCAGAACTAACACTATGCTTGATTTCTATAATTCAAATCCATTAAAGGATTGTTAGGCTGCATTATAGGTCAGCAGGAACATGGAACATATCCCAAGACACCCAATGTACTTGTTACATCGTAAGAATGGCATCTATGCTAATATTAGTCTGTTTCATTCTTATTCCGAGGTCACCAGGATTAGTTCTCCACTGGCTTAAATAAATGTACAGACAAAAGGTTTTTCAATGCTGTAAGCAAAACAAACATCCTTTTACTAAGGTTTATTTGGGTGGCGACGCTAATGAAGCTTAAAATATAGGTTTGAATATAGTTTCCATTTGACATTTCATGGTTTTAATGACTTCTTATCCTACTAAAAATTGGTAAATGCTAATAACAAATGAGTAGGTGCATCCCATGTTTTGAATGGTAGCTTAGCTACCAGTGCAACAGGAAACTAACTTCAATATAATGAAAAAAAAAGATTTTTTGATACCTTTATATTATTTAAAACACGTTTTTTTAATAGTACATAGAAGAAATAGAATACATTTTGAGCTTCAGAATCAACTATAGATATTGGCGACATGTACACACAGGAGAAATTGTAATGCTTCCCAGTAATAGGGAAACACCCCCACACTGTTTTGTTAGCGGCACTTAATAGCAACTAAATTAGATATTGATGAGCAGAATTGTATACAGGTGCATCTCAATGAATTAGAATGTCGTGGAAAAGTTCATTTATTTCAGTAATTCAACTCAAATTGTGAAACGCATGTATTATATACAGGTGCATTCTAATTTATTGAGATGCACCTGTATTTCAATATGTTTTCTGAGTTATGTCACTGAAATAATTAGTCCTTCATTATTTTAAATGGTCTACACACATTTTATTTTTATTTTTAGTACAGCATACTTTGTACAGTATACAGTGATTCACCCGAGCCTACGTAGTAAAAATTGTGATTGGTTGTATGGATAAGCAATATATTGTGTTTATGCTGATGTTGGCCTCTTTTTGTTTTTATCCAGCTGCACCGTGATCTCGTGATTGTGCCTTTATTTATTAAGCCTTTATTCGGCGATCTTTATCTCCATCCTGAGCAGCAAATCCAGTGACCGTAAACAGCAAAGTCCTGAATGATGCGCTCTTTTACAAATTCAAATGTTGCCGCTTCAAACCAAACAGGTTTTACGGCCGGATAATCGAACGCTCATTGGCTCTCTCCTGCATTCGTCACAGATGCCCTGTTTCTGTGAGGTATGATGTGCGCGCGCCTTCACGAGTTCATGGAGTGGATCAGGAAAATAATCTGGATAATATTTTCAGCGATTAACAACATAAATTCACCTCACACAAACCTACTGTATTCCGCCAGAGAGAACTGCGGCTGCAACACATCGTCATTTGGATTACTTTTGGTACTGCTTTTGACATTTTTGCAATAAATAAATGATTGTAATGGCATCTGTCTGTCATGTTTTTCTTATACTGTACAGAAGTAGTTATGTTTAGGTTTAGAGGTAGGAGTGGGATTAGCGACTATAAAAATATATTGTTAAAATGGTTATTTTCCTGCATATTTCGGTCAATTGCGTTTTATATCGTTTTATATTCTCTATGAAATGGATAGGTTAAGGTTTGGGGGTAGGTTAAGGGGTCTAAAAATCGAAATCGCTTATTAATAAAATGATAACAATGCATATTCTCTATAAAATGGGTAGGTTTAGGTAGGTTAAGGGGTCTAAAATCTAAATCGCTTATTGATAAAATGATAAAAATGCATATCTGTTATAAAATGGGTAGGTTTAGGTTTGGGGTAGGTTAAGGGGTCTAAAAATCTAAATCGCTTATTGATAAAATGATAAATGCATTGATACGAATATCTTAATGATATAAAAGATATATATAGCCTAAATATTTTACGTTTTTTAGCTAAAAATACGTAGTAATTTGTACGTTTTAAACGTTGAAATACGTCAAAATTTTACGTTTTAGCATCAATTAAAACGTAAAAAAATGTATGTGCTTTTAAATGTTATGTATTAATACCTACGTATAAACATGAGACCAGGGGCCTGTACCATAAAGCCGGATGAGCTGGCTAGTCAGGTAAATTTCAGTTTAGTTTGCACCAATCCTGGGTTTTAGGTACCATGAAAGTGGCTTGGCTTTTAGCTGCGTTCATTGCCATAGTAATTTACACGCCACGGCTAACCTGCTCCGGGGCAGGTTATGTTCTGCGTTAGAGCTCTCAAACTGAAATTGGACCAATCAGATGTGAGCAAAGTGACACATGTCTGACACAAAAAAGTCACTCCCCCAGTTTATCTTGCTCCAAATTAAAGGTCACTAGTACTAAAAAAATGTCTGGCTTTAATGATAATTACTTAGAGTTATTTTATATGATTTATTTAATTATATGATTTATATTATTATTAATC
>NW_015552558.1:131910-136732 GCF_001515605.1 Sinocyclocheilus anshuiensis
AATGAATGTTAATATATACAGATCGTATGTAACATAAATAAGCTGTATAATCAATAGATAATTATTTAAATGACTACGTGACCTTAAAATCCTTTAAAAATGACTACGTGAGTCTCTATCGCGGTATATAACAAGTTTCACTTGTGACTGCACTGATAGAGCAAGATAATTCCTTTTATTTGTCCTCTTTCATGAACAAGTATTTTTTCCTTGTAAATGCATTTAAATTCATCATATTCTTCAATCTCTTAACCTTTAGCAAAACCTTTAACCTTTAACCAAGGCTAGTGATTAGCTGTTCACCAGTGATGTCATACATTCATGTGCATGTGCTCCGCAAACTCAGGATCAAAGCCTGAGTTGACAAAGAAAGTTGATGATCAGCATCATGGTACCAACAAAGCCTGATTGGAGTGGTTTGGTTTTGTCAACTCAAAACTAATCCTGTAACTCTGAATTTGTTCATCTACAATCATAGTACAGGCCCCAGGCTGGTATCTGATAAATAAAGCTGGGTGATATATGCATTATCATGATGTGTTTCATATGAAATTTAAAAAACGTTTTATGTAAGAAATGTATAGATATATTAGGTGAATTACCTTTAGGTCCAAAGTTGAAAGCAGAGAGTAAACACACACATATTCATATATAGCATGTTTTAAAAACTTGGTAACACTTTATTTTAAGGTCCAGATCTCAGTTGCTTATTAGCGTGCATATTACTTGCATATTGGGTGTTTATTTGTACTTATTAGGCACAAATTAATGCCTTATTCTGTATAACCATGTTCTAGATCCCTTAACCCAACCTAAAATTAACAACTATCTTACCAACTATTAATAAGCTGCAAATTAGGAGTTTATTGGGGGAAAGCTGCTAGTTAATTGTGAATATGTGTTTCCTATTCTTAAGTGGTACCAAACTTAATTATAAACTATTTGTTTGCAAGAAGTATATTAACAGTAATAATGAACTTCTTATTTTAAGAACAACTAATGGGGTGATGGACACTGCGCTGTATTGTCATGGTAACAAAATTATTTTGTCTTTCATTGCCATCTTTTCTCTTTGTGAAGTGCATTCCAAACAGTGCCAACTGCCAAGGTCCCGACTTAAAGGGCTCTGCCCTTCAGAGTGAACATAGGGAGCACATTGATGCTAACTTCTGTTTGGAATTTGCCCTTACATACTCCCAGAACAGACATTATTAGAAGTTCTGTCATGGCAACTCTCAGAGAGATTAGCATGGTAATATACATGGCAATGCTAGTGTATTTGGTCTGAATAGATCTGCTACGCAGCTGCAGCAGAGCAAGTACAGAGACCTGCTACTGCCAATATGTCCACGGACATGCTGCTGTGAGCATGTAAGACATACTGCTGCTGCACACATAACATACATGAAATTACCCATAGCAGATCTATACAGGTGGAGCTGGGAAAGGTGGAGGGTTTCTGAAAGCACGCTGCAAACTGCTACAGTGAACACTGGTCGAGTATTAGAATGTTGAGCAGCAAGTTCATTGGCTGCTGATACAACAGACACCAATCAGCTGCACTGTGTAGATTACGATGTATGCTTATTAGTAGATTGAGTTACCTAGTGGACCTATATTGAAACTGATATTTTAAGGTAAAAACAAACAAACAATCAAAAAACACATATATGTTTGCTTTAAGTCACCTGCTTCTCATATTTTCTCCTCACATTTGTCTCTCCTCCAAAGCTGCATAAACTTGCATGTTAGGTGGTTTTCCATAGAAAAGCCTTCTTATGGGGGAGTGTGTTGCCGAAGTACAGAGGGATTATTATTCATCACACTGCATCACATGACGACATTGCATCACAGAAGCTGCAGTATGGACCAGACTTTATGTCAAAAGCCAAAAGCCTTTCTGTGCTACACCAGAGGAACAGTAAAAATAAACATGGCATGATCAGATACTAATGACTGCTGCTTGGTTACAACAGTCCTACAGCGGGCAGCACTCAATCAATGGTCTATATCCCTCATACCTGCACTAAACCAACACATTACACATAAATATACCACTAACAACATGCAGTCACATGCAGTTATCAACTTAGTTTCAATAAACAACCTAACACCTGATTCTGAATAAAAATGAAAAGATAAGAGCAACAACAGTTACTGTAATACAGAGAACAATTGATTCATGCTAGGAAGATGTTTGTGTCTGACTGGAATTGGTCTGATGACATATTGCATGTGACCGTATTCATAATCAAAATATAAAAACTGACAGAAAGGCGTCTCCTAATGTTACCCATGCATAGGTGTAGCTGATAGCTGAAAAGCAACCACTGTGAAATCTTCATGCATACATTCTTACTCTGCCTAAGAAAAGTTTGCATGACCTTGCCTTTGAACCACACACATTCTGCTTTTAATCTCCATATCTGAACCAAACATGACCTTATATAGCATATTACCTCAGGTGACGTTTGGGCTGAAGTCATCAAAGAGCTATTATGGGAAACTCAAGAGTTTTTGATAAAGAGTTCTGATAAGTTTTCCAGTAGGATTCAAAACCAACCAGAAAGACTAAACCTGTTTTTACATTTGAAAGGTAGAGGCAGCTAGATGACTGTTTGTTGAACTGATACAAATGAATGAATGAATGAATGAATGAGAAATATGCTGTAGTCTGTCCTAACCAGTTTTGATACAACAGGATTTCAGTGGCAGGCATTTAGTCTGTTCAACACTGAATGGTGGGTTAGGACTAAAACTCTGATACCTTTTATTGCTTGTCAGTTTATAGCGTCTGGTAAGGACACAATGTTGAGGAACTAGAAAATACAAAACAAATATTTACTAGTAACAAGAGTTATTACACAGCTCTCTCGTTGGAGGCATTGTGCAGTCAAATATTTTTGTAACTTTACAAATGTAATTTTTTACATATAAGTTATTCCCTACATACAGTAGCTGAGCTAGTTTAATCTCCTATCACTCCACACTTCTTCACCACCTAATCAAACAATTTCATATATACATCATGTGTATGATTTGTAAGTATCCATGTAATAATGGGTAATGTAGGCTAAATTACCCTTAGTGGCAATTTTGAAAGTTTTTTGTTGATTTGGTGTTTTGGGTGGGGCAAAATAGAGATGATTTGGTTACATGCCATTTTAAGGTGTACTTCTTACAGTGTAATTACACAAATAAATACTTAGTGATATTAATTAACAACATGTACTGTACTTACTGTAGTTTATGGTTTAGTGTTAGTTGCCTGTAATTGTGTATTGTTGTAATTTGGCATGCATCTACATACGAGTAAGTAGATGTATGCATAACAAGGACACTGTAAAATAAATTGTTACCCAGTATTTAAATGAATTTGCTTTCATTTAGTCTGTCAAGTAAAAAACAGGTACTTTTTTTAGTAAGACATGTCGGTTGTTTCATCTATTGTATTGATGTTTTTGAAAATATCAGATGGAACATTTCTCATAATACAGCTATACTGCACAATTGTTTGAGAAATTGTTTGAATTTCCTAACAGACCTTTGGAGACCTGTTGGTGAACACTAAGAAAGCAGGGATAAAAATCAAGGGATGGTATCCACCAGACATGTGACATACAAGACAATTCCTTCAAATATGTAAACTTGAAAGAAATTCTGCTATGCTGACAGAGTACGCTTGTTTACTCTTTGGTGGATTGCACAATTCCAATTCTGACATGCTTTAGTGCTGGCATATTAATCATTCTTGGTTACTTGCACTGTGTACAACGTTTGTCATCAGCATCTTGAACAACAGAAGAAACTGGCTGCATTCCAGACAGACAGCAATTCGACCTGAAAATTGTGTCAAAACATCCCACCAGTCTCTTTGTAACCCAATCCCAGATGAACGGACAGAGCACAATACTTAGAACATCTGTTGAGGTGTACAATGCAAAATTACAAGCACAGCTTTACAAAGATGAGCAAAATGGCTGCCGTTGCATTTTAAGCCTTCCTAGTTTATGTGTTTGGTCCTTGTATACAGTTACATTCTTTGCAATCTCCAGACATCACTGATTCACAAAACATGCTCTCTTGTTTAGATGATGTGGAAATGCTGATACTTTATCAAAGCTACCTGCACAATCCTTAAGAAATCATTCTAATATTCTGGTTTACTGCTCAAAAAAACGGGATGATGATGATAATTAGGGGGAGGCAGCCGACTCGTCACAATATATATATATATATGTGTGTGTACAAATGTTGACTACTGTATATATGTCACGCTTTGCTTACGGGAGGAACAAGGAGACATGGAGATTTCACAAAACGAGAGTCTTTAATAATCCAACAGGGAGATAAAGAGCACAAGGAAGATGTTCAAGACTCGACAAGGAAATGTGAGGCAGACTACACATTTATACTAAACTTAACGAGGGACTGACAGGTGCGGGGAATCAACTAATAATGAGACAACGAGAACAGGAACATGACCAAATAAGGGAACACTGAAACAGAAACAGGGGCAAAACAGGTACATAATCCTGACATATCGCCCCCCGCTCCCGGAAGGCGCGTCCTCTCGCCGTAGAACAACAGAGGGGGGGGAACGGGTGGGAACTAAGGAGGAGGTTCGGGTGGAGGACAGGCACCCAGGAGGGGGCCGGCAGACAGATACCAGGGAGGCGACGAAGGAGGGAGGAGCCAGGAGGGGCCCGGAGCAGGAGGAGCTCAGCAGGACCCAGGCCACAGCCATAACGGCGGCCCACGGTGGAGCCGACGGAGGGAGGAGCCATGGAGGAGGAATGGCCGCTGACTCCAGGGGGCCGAC
>NW_015552558.1:137108-144521 GCF_001515605.1 Sinocyclocheilus anshuiensis
ATGTATGCATGTATGTATGTACCAGGAGCACCTTAAAAAACCACAACAAATTCCTTGTGTGTTTGCACACCTGGCGAATAAAGCTAATTCTGATTCTGATTCTGATTCTGATAATCGTCAGCTTCAGTGGCGTAGATGGTAAAGCGTGTACCGTAGTCTTTTGACGCGATTGACTTGGGTTCGAATCCGCCTTTTACTGACCCGACCCGACAAGGAAACATGAGGCAGATTACACATTTATACTAAACTTAACGAGGGACAGACAGGTGCGGGGAATCAACTAATAATGAGACAACGAGAACAGGAACATGACCAAATAAGGGAACACTGAAACAGAAACAGGGGCAAAACAGGTACATAATCCTGACATATCGCCCCCCGCTCCCGGAAGGCGCGTCCTCTCGCCGTAGAACAACAGAGGGGGGGGAACGGGTGGGAACTAAGGAGGAGGTTCGGGTGGAGGACAGGCACCCAGGAGGGGGCCGGCAGACAGATACCAGGGAGGCGACGAAGGAGGGAGGAGCCAGGAGGGGCCCGGAGCAGGAGGAGCTCAGCAGGACCCAGGCCACAGCCATAACGGCGGCCCACGGTGGAGCCGACGGAGGGAGGAGCCATGGAGGAGGAATGGCCGCTGACTCCAGGGGGCCGACCAACGGCAGCGGAGCAGGTGGTGGAGGAGCCCGAGGCAGAGACGGAGAGCCGATGAGCCAGGGCGACGGGGAGGATCCGGAGGTCCTAGGCAGAACAGATGGCGCCGGCGACCGATGCAAAGGCGTAGATCCGGGAGGCCACGGTGGAGCCAGAGTGACAGAGGACTGAGGAGGAGCCGTGGGGATGAAGGAACCTGATGGAGCCGGAGGCACGTAGGGATGAGGCAGAGTTCGGAGCCCAGAGGCTGGAGGCGGAGTCAAGGGATACTCCGACCATGGCAACGCTGGAGGATGGCAGTCCCGCAGAGCTCGCACCGCATAATTGGTGGGCTGAGGGCGAGCAGAGGGGCTGCCAGACGACAGCGGAGGAGGAGGCAGGAGCGGCTGGGCATTTGTGAGCCTCCGGGCTTTCAGGACAGAACTTAGGAATGGGAGCCCTTTTTTTTTCTGCATGTTCAGTCCAAGTTCCATTTTGAGATTTGTAAAAAGCTCAAATTGTACATGGATTCTCGAAATTGTTCATATATGAGTCTTGGAAGCATAGCCATTTGGTTCCCTTCATCCAAACCTTTGAACCTCATTCAGGATTTCTTCACAGGAAGACTCTTAAAGAAATGGAAATGACAAGAATGAAACTGAACTACAGAGTAACATGCAGAACAGGTTGAGATGGAAAAAAAATCATTCAGTACTTTAAGATTTAAACATTAAATTATCAACTGCTATGCCAAATACTTTATTGTCACGGGTTATCTAAGCTTTAATAAAGCGCACAACGAAGAAGAAGATTTCAATCCACAGTCTTTACTAAATCCACAGGAAAATCAACAGAGTAAATCCAAACAGCAACGCAATTCCACATAAACATGATTTATAACCGGCAACCAAAAGAACTAAAGGGCAGAATATATACACAAATTCAAGAAAGGTACTAATGATATAATTAACTGAACGCAGGTGAACTGAATCAGGCAATCAATGTGAAACTAGGTCAAATGAACAAGACCGGCATCCAAAGTCAAAACAGGGTGAAAATGTTACAGATCGCCCCCCTCCTGGAAGGCGCGATCTCGGGTCAGGAGATGGCGGAGGGATTGCGAAAAGGGATGGCATAGGGCTGGCAGAAAGGCAGGCAGAAAGGCAGGCAGACAATACAGGTGGAAGTTCAGGCGGAGGACAAACACCCAGGAGGAAGACAATGAACAGAGTCCAGGGTGGAGACGACGGAGGGAGGAGCCAGTACGGAGACAGGAGGAACCAAGGCGTATCAGACGGAGGGAGGAGCCAGGATGGAGACAGAAGGAGCCAAGGCGGATCAGACGGAGGGAGGAGCCAGGATGGAAACAGAAGGAGCCGAGGCGGATCAGATGGAGGGAGGAGCCAGGGAGAAGACATGAGGGACTTGGAGCAGGGGGAGCCAGGCAGGACCCAGGGCGCAGCCATGAGGGCGAGCCACGGTGGAGCCGATGGAGGGAGAAGCCATGGTGGAGGAAGGATTGATGACTCCAGGGGGCCGACCAACAGCGGTGGAGCAGGTGCAGGTGGATCCCAAGGCAGAGACAGAGAGCTGATGAGCCAGGGCGATGAGGAGGATCCGGAGGGCCAAGGCGGAGGAGACGGCTCCTGCGACCGAGGCGGAGACGGGGATCCGGAAGGCCACGGTGGAGCCGAAGTGACAGAGAACCAAGGGGAAGCCAGAGGGAAGGAGGAGCCTGACAGAGCCAGAGAGATGGAGGGACGAGGCACAGCCGGAGGAGTGGAGTCCCGAGGCGGTAGATGGTCAACGACTGACCAAGGCGGAGCCGGAGGGACAAGGGAGCACGGCGGAGCTGGTGGACTGACGGGCCTTGGCGAAGAGGAGGGAGCTAGGAGCCATGGTGGAGCCGCTGGGTCGACAGGCCGAGGCAGAGTCCGGGACTTGGAGTCCAGGACAAGGGATCCTCCAGCCATGACCCCAATGGAGACAGGACAGACAGGTAATTCGAGACGGGTAGACAGTTCAGGGCAGACTGACAGTTCGGGCACAACCTCCGTGGTCATGACGGGACAGACAGACTGTTCTGTAATTGGCTGCACAGACAAGCACAGAACACTATTTAGAGTCCCAGCTTCAGAGGAGACAATAGAGCAGTGGATTTATTGATTTATTTAATGTATATTGCTGCTGCCACACAGATCTAAAATAAACATGCAATTTATTTCCCAGCTGTTTACCTTCACAGACATAACCGACTGTTTTTGTAACTCGTGTGTGTTTTTAACGTAAACTTGTTTGTTAATGAGAACTCAGTTTAGTACTCACATGCTGTGACAGCCGCTTTCTGTCCGTGTGCTTCAGATGTGTGCTCTCAGAAAACCGTATATCAGAATTTTAAACTGATATGGTTTAAAACACATGATTTCAGCGCGATAAACATGATAATCAGAACCAAAACAGATGTTTTTAGGAGGTCCAAGCTGTAATGACGCAGCTCTATTCTGGAAAAGGTGGCGGGGAGCAGCAGCTCCTTTGATCCTCCAATGGATCCTCCAGCCATGACCCCAATGGAGACAGGACAGACAGGTCATTCGAGATGGGTAGACAGTTCAGGGCAGACTGACAGTTCGGGCACAACCTCCGTGGTCATGACGGGACAGACAGACAGTTCATTGCAGACCTCCATGGTCATGACAGGAAAGACAGGCAATTCGAGACAGGCTGACAGTCCTGGACAGACAGGGAGTTCATAAACGGCCTCCCTGGCCGTAACAGGACAGGCAGATGATGACGGAAGACTGGGTATATCTGAATAAAAGTCTATCAGATCCACTGAGTCCAGCGGCAGCTCACCCTCAGTGGTGGTACAGTGGGGCAGGGCTTCCCTCCACGCTCTCGCTCTCCCCTGTGACATCCTCCGCGACGGGCTTCATTGCCGGCACACGCACCTGATCAGACGTCATGTGAGGCTCTGGCTCTGGATTGAGGGCAATCCTCAGCTCTGTTGCTCTTTTCAGCGATGGCTCGTCTGTCGCGGTGGGCAATGGCTCTGCATCTGCGGTGGGCTCTGGCATATGCTCAGCACAGCGGGGTGGTGTTTGGCTGGGCTCTGAGTGGAGTGTGGGACTGGCGAGATCATCCTCAAATCCAACGGTGAACTGAGATCAGTTTCTCGCCAGTACCCACCCCACAAAGGCAGCAAAATTCCCCCGAGGACCATCCCCAGAAAACTTGGCCTGTGTTGCGGTGTTGAGGCTGACTTTTAAAAATCAACACAGTAAATCCAAACAGCAAAGCAAGTCCACATAAACATGATTAATAACCGGCAACCAAACGAACTAAAGGGCAGAATATATACAAATGCAAGAAAGGTACTAATGTCATAATTAACTGAACACAGGTGAACTGAATAAGGCAATCAAAGTGAAACTAGGTCAAATGAACAAGACAGGCAACCAAAGTCAAAACAGGGTAAAGGTGTGATATTTCCAGTTCAAACATTGTTTATAAAATGCTAAAGTTACATTTCCAATGGTCTTCATTTGCATCTGTCATGTGATCTTGTCAACAATGTTTTACGATATACTTAAAGGGATAGTTCACCCAAAAATGAAAATTCTGTCATTAATTAGAACTGAATAAGGCAATCAAAGTGAAACTAGGTCAAATGAACAAGACAGGCAACCAAAGTCAAAACAGGGTAAAGGTGTGATATTTCCAGTTCAAACATTGTTTATAAAATGCTAAAGTTACATTTCCAATGGTCTTCATTTGCATCTGTCATGTGATCTTGTCAACAATGTTTTACGATATACTTAATTATTTTCAACTAAATAAACAGCAACACAACAAAATGCTTCATATAGTTTTATTACATGTGTTCCTTACATTTGTATGAATTTCAGTATAGGTGCCATCTCCTCTGTATATTTTATGCCTAAAATAAAACAAAGGAAATGTGTAGCTCAGCCACAACGGGGAAGGATATGTGGTCATTAATAACTTGAACGACAGCAATCTGGAATCGCCAATAACCTTAAATAAATAAGACATTACAGAATAAAAAAAAAAAAAAAAGATTATTGCTTCAGAGAACCACTCCAAACACTGATTAAAGGTGACATATCATGAAAACATGACTTTTCCAGGTTTTAAGTGCTATAATCAAGTCCCCGGTGCATCTACCAACCAAGGAAAAGTGAAAAAGATTAACCAAATAACTTTGTTTTGGAAAGCCTTTTTCTGCAAGCGTCTGAGAAAACGAGCGCGTCTGATTTCGCTCCCTTGGTGACGTGGCAAAGGGATCTCATAATATTACCGCCCCTTAATCTATAAGTTTCTGCCCACGTTGCCGTCATTATGATTTCGCAAGCGACAACGGTGTCTAATGCCATGGCGAAGGTTTGAGCAAAACATGCTAACTGTTCTGCCTTTTACTGCACAGACGAGCACAGAACACTATTTAGAGTCCCAGCCTCAGAGGAGACAAGAGATTAGTGGATTTATTGATTTATTTAATGTATATTGCTGCCCTGCGCCGTTATTGTATTTTCGCAAGCGACAACGGTGTACTAGTTCTAATGCCATGGTGGAAGTTTGAGCAAAACATGCTAACTGTTCTGTAATTGGCTGCACAGACAAGCACAGAACACTATATAGAGTCCCAGCTTCAGAGGAGACAAGAGAGCAGTGGATTTATTGATTTATTTCATGTATATTGCTGCTGCCACACAAATCTAAAATAAACATGCAATTTATTTCCCAGCTGTTTACCTTCACAGACATAACCTCAGAAAACCGTATATCAGAATTTTAAACTCATATGGTTTACAACACATGATTTCAGCATGATAAACATGATAATCAGAACCAAAACAAATGTTTTTAGGAGGTCCAAGCTGTAATGGCGCAGCTCTAGGCAGCTCTACCTTTTCTAGCTCTCTGGAAAAGGTGGCGGGGAGCAGCAGCTCCTTTGCATTTAAAGAGACAGGCACGAAAAACAGCGTGTTTCTGCTTCCATTCAAAATAGGCATTTTCAAAATGATATAATAAATGATCTGTGGAGTATTTTGAGCTGAAACTTCACAGACACATTCTGGGGACACCAGAGACTTCTATTACAAATTGTAATAAGGGGCATAATATGTCTCCTTTAAATCTTTCCTAAACAAACAACTTAAATAACAATGTCCACTGAATAAACGACTCAATGACAAATTTTTTTGTGAGTATTGAATATCCCTAATGGTAAATAAAAACTGTTAAAAAAACAGAATAAAAATGTACTCGGTTACTAACGTGACCACGGTTCCCTGAGATACGGAACGAGTACTGAATCTGTTTAAGACACTTTGGGAAAAAACTCTTTTTTCTCCGATGACTGAAGCCTTTTAATAACACAGTGTAACTGTACGGCCATTGGTTCGTGCCGTGTATTAAAAACGAACCAATGGCTCGGCAGTGGAGCTGCACGAGCCTATGGCGGTAAAGCCCATCAAAGCCCGAATGGGCGGGGTCATCTGGCTATATAAGCGGCACATCACCATAGGATCCTCAGGTTACTTCGACTGAAGCGACGACTGAGTCGTGCAGCTACATAGCACGGCAAAGTACGCAGTACTCATTCCGTATCTCAGGGAACCGTGGTTGCGTTAGTAACCGAGAACGTTCCCTATCGATACTTCACTAGCACTGCGTCTAATACTTGAACTTGCCTTATTAAGCACCCAATGGGGCCCAGAGGGACCAAGTATTTTGTAGGGAAGTCCCGCAAAAGGCAGTAGGGCTAAACTCAGAGAGGTCGGCCCAGCCTTGTATCATCATCCCGAAATAATTCAGTACAGCCTAGGAACTAACCGGATAACCCTTGGTGCGGCCACTGAAGCATACAAATAGCTGATCCGACCGCCTGAGCGGGGCGGAACGCTCAACATTGACCTTCAGCGCCCTGACAGGACAGAGTAAGTTCAACTCTTGGTCTTGCTCCGAAGGAGGAAGCGCCGACAGAGTTATCACCTGTGCTCTAAATGGAGTAGAGAGCACTTTAGGCCTTGGTTTCAGGACGACCTAAGGAGGCAAACGCCAAGCACTGGTTGTCATACGACAGAGTGCCCTTCTACGCAGAAAGGACCCGCGCCTGTAAGGCCGGGATGTCACCAAACCAGTTCACAAATTGATACAAGTGTGGCCGGAAGGGTCGTCAGAGACTCTTCAAGACTGTTTTAACACCACTGACTGGAATATGTTTAAGCAGGCTGCCACATACAACAACACCACAGACCTCCAGGAGTACTCAGAGACTGTCACTGCCTACATCACCAAGTGCATTGATGATGTAACAGTCACAAAGACCATCACTGTCCGGGCCAACCAGAAGCCGTGGCTAACAGGGGACAGAGTAAGTTCAACTCTTGGTCTTGCTCCGAAGGAGGAAGTGCCGATAGAGTTATCACCTGTGCTCTAAATGGAGTAGAGAGCACTTTAGGTACATAACCGTGCCTTGGCTTCAGGACGACCTTAGAGTCGTCGGGCCCGAATTCGAGGCAGGTGGTGCTCACTGATAGTGCCTGCAGATCTCCCATACGTTTTACCGATGCTAATGCTAGTAGCAGAGCAGTCTTAAGCATCAGGGGACGAAGGTCAACGGACTGTAGCGGCTCGAAAGGAGGGCTCTTAAGAGCCCTCTTAAGAGTCCTCAACACCGTGGGCAGGTCCCATGCAGGGGACGGTGACAGGGCGAGGCGGGTTGAGCCTCCTAGACCCTTTCAAAAAGCGAACAACTCGGTT
>NW_015552558.1:144605-147994 GCF_001515605.1 Sinocyclocheilus anshuiensis
CCTTATCCCACAGCTCCTGCAGGAAGGACAATATCAGAGATATGTCGCAGGAATTTGGGGTCTGCACCCCAAAGTGGGCCATACACCAGGGCCATACACCAGGCGGAGAAGACAGACCATTTAAGGGCATAGAGCCGCCTTGTAGAGGGTGCTCTAGCCTGAGATATTGTGTTTAGCACACTCTCGGGGAGGTCCGTAGGCTCCCATCGAGAGACCAGAGGTGCAGACCCACAGTTCGGGCTGGGGGTGCCATATTGTTCTGTTCGCCTGAGAGAGGAGGTCTCGTCTCAGGGGAATGGGCCACGGAGCTGCTATAAGCAGTTGAGACAGCTCTGTGAAGCAGTGTTTGGTCCTCCAGAGCGGGGCCACCAGCAGAACCTTGTGTTTCCGCTCCTTGATTCGCCTGATTACCTGTGGGATCAGGGCAATCGGGGGAAAAGCGTAAAGGAGGAGGTTGGGCCAGTCGTGGGCCAACGCATCCCTGTCCTTTGAAAAATAGATTGGGCAGTGAGAAGAGGTCTACTTCCATCCTGCTACCTGTGGGATCAGGGTGATTGGGGGAAAAGTGTAAAGGAGGAGGTTGGACCAGTTGTGGGCCAACGCATCCTTGTCCTTCGAAATGTAAATTGGGCAGTGAGAGTTGTCTTCTGAGGCGAAGAGGTCGACTTCTGCCTTGCCGAAGATCTCCCAGATTCTCTGAACCGTATGTGGGTGGAGCATCCACTCTTCTGAGGGGATGTTGCTCTGATATAGCATGTCTGCTCCCTGGTTCAACCTGCCCGGCACACTGCAGAACATTCCCTGGAGCACGCCCCGTTCCATCCACCGAGTCTTTCTAAGGGGCCAGAGCTGCTACGCAGGCCCGGTCCACCTTGACATGAAGGCGTGTGACGGAACTCGCGGTTTCAGCCAGCACTGAAGGGGCCACATGCAAAGCAGGCCCAGCTGAAGTACCGGAGATGCGGAGGCCATGAGGCCCAGCATCTTCTGAAACGCCTTGAGAGGGCGAGGGGCCCTAACTTTGAATAAGGCCACGAGCTGCTGAATAGCCAGTGCACGTTCTGGTGCGACTACCGCCCTCATTCGGGCTGAGTCGAGAACTGTTCCCTGGAACGAGATCCATTGGCTGGGGGACAGCGCGCTCTTAGCAAAATTGACCCTGAGTCCCAGGCATTCTAAGTGGCTGAGGAGGAAGGATCTGTGAAATAGTAGCTCATCCTCCGACTGGGCCAAGATGAGCCAGTCATCGAGGTAATTCAAAATGCGGATTCCCATCTGTCTCAGCGGGGAAAGAGCCGCATCCATGCACTACGTCCCAGGCATTCTAAGTGGCTGAGGAGGAAGGATCTGTGAAATAGTAGCTCATCCTCCGACTGGGCCAAGATGAGCCAGTCATTGAGGTAATTCAAAATGCGGATTCCCGTCTGTCTCAGTGGGGAAAGAGCCGAAGATCCATGCACTTCGTAAAAGTGCGAGGAGCTAGGGACAGTCCAAAGGCAAGGACCGTGTTTTGATATGCCACTCCCTTGAAGGTACCCTGGGCACACTTGCGAGAGGATTCGTTTCAATGTAATCATCCTGAACAGCCGTTTCATGAGGGCTTGGTTCAGGTGCCTGAGATGATGAGATGATGAGACCATTGCCATCCTTTTTGGGGACAAGGAAAATAGTGGCTGCGGAAGCCTGACTCGCTTTGAGCTGGGGAAACCGTTTCTACGGCTCCTATCAGCAGCAAATTCATCACCTCGGAGCGCAGGACGTGCGCATCTTTGCTCTAACCGAGGTGGGAACCACGCCACTGAATCGCGGGGGTCTTCGAGCGAATTGCAGTGAATAACCTCGTTTTATTATCCCCAAAACCCAGTCTGGCACTCCGGGGATGGCCTGCCAGGCCTCAGCCCGCGTGACAAGGGGTTGGATTAATTGGAGCGGCTGGTCGCCATATGGGGACCCCACACTCAGAAGAGGAATTTTGCTCTCGTTTGAAAATGCTTTCAAAAAATGCTTCGCTAGACTTAATGCTCTCATAGCGAGAGCAGTCAGCCCCCGTGCGCGCTGCCTCAGAGTGGGCGTGGCCCAGACGCGTCCAATTTGAAGCTGTCAGTGATAAAATCCAACTTTAAAAAGAAACTTTGACCGAGCTGATCTGCGTGAATTCTCCTGCTCTTGCATTGTTTTCGCGCCGATAATCGACTTGAGTTTCTTGTTCCCACAATGCAAAGCGTAATTCAAAAATATTGAAAAACAACTGTAAAAACCAAATACAGACAATTCCTTCAAATTAGTACGGTATATTGTACTGTATTTTTACAGATTTTTTTACAGTGTAATGTTACTTGCCATTTCTTTGTAATTTGTCGATCATTAAGTTCAGCTAAATTTCTCTTTGTAACAGTGTAATCAACATGCATTCTACTGTATTATATTTTAGATTAAATTCAGTAAATGTATTTAAAAGTAAATAAGATCAAAGTTCCCAGCCAAAGGGACACTAATCACCATTATGATCATCGATGAAACAAAATGCAACTATAAACTATATAATGTTGTTTTTTTCTTCATAAAACAAAGCTGGCACAGCACCTCGTCATAATAATTATACAGGACTTCTCAAAAACAGCACAGTTCTGAGCTTGCTTGATAGTCCATTGAGATAAGGCTGAAGAAGACACCTTTCCGTGAGAATTCTTATCTCAGCAGGAAGAGAAAGCCAAAAATGTGCTGTCTTCTTAAAGAGGCATGAATCTGCTGGCTAAGCCACTGCCTTTCCTGATAATCATCTTATAGTCAGGATACTGTGCATCTCCACTGATAAGCAATCTGCCAGCTGCTTGGATTCCATCAGGCTATTTGCCTTTTCTCTCCCTCTCCCTCACTCTACCTCCTTCTCCTGTTTTTTGCCCCTTCTGTTTTTGATCATCACCAAGTGGCATCACTAGCAAAACAGCCATTAGCTAGAAGCCACATCTGAGGCACAGCAGGGACATGATGGGTTTCCCTCTTTCTTTCTTCCCATTATTGGAGATTCTGAGAAAAAAAAATGGATGTTTGGAAATGTGATCACATTACACTGACATTGTGATTTATTTCTAAAAGAAATCAATTCTTCTTCAAAGCTCTTCACACCTTTCATCAGATGACAGAGAAGGTGATCAAACAATTGCTTGTGTAATATATCTGTCCTGACATAGTAAGGGGCGGTTCTAGACTTGTGCTTTTAATAACCTACTTTAAGTATTATTCATTCAGTAATTTTTCACCGTCATGTATCACTGCAATCTCTAAAAGTAATCTATAACAATTTCAACTAAAATGAATGTTTCATCATGTTTCATTTATTTGACAAATAATTTTGTATTGTAGTGTCAGGGGCATAATTTTTGAGGGAG
>NW_015552558.1:148019-153327 GCF_001515605.1 Sinocyclocheilus anshuiensis
AGATAGATCATCTGGTCATACTCATCAAGTCCCATAGGGGCCATTAGGAAAAGAACTAACGCGAGGCATTGCACAGTGACTAAGTTACTGCTTTCAGCATATAACATCACCACTGAATAAACCAGAGCAGTCAATGATACTAAATTATTTATTATAAAAGTCTGTGTTTTTTTTAAGAATGATGTTTGTATGTAATAATAAAAGCTTTTGTTCCAATTATTGTTTATTTTATTACACAATTTAAAAGCACATAAATCATTATTATTAATATGGCTCATACTTAGGGCCAGAGCTATGTATTACATTATCAAATATTAAACTTGGTGCAGGGAGCATTTGTGCTGTGGACATGAACAATACTTCAAATAATGTGGCTTGTTGAAGAAAGGGGTCTATTTCTAAGCAAAGAAACTTTCTGCAACAGACAAACAAAAATAATAATAATAATAATAATAATAAATAAACCATAAATAAATAAAAACTGCACAGTAACACAAAAATGGCCTTACTCAGTCAATATTACAGATATCAAGCTTACATTTTCACAGAATTTTCTTTACCTTCTGAAGGATGATTTTATGTAGAAAACAGTAAATCACACACAAAAAAAAGACTTTAGCTGGGTTTTCACAGCCAGGGTCACAAATTTGAACCACATGCAGTTAAACCACTCAGAACACTTTATCAACCAAAGCAACACCTTGGCAACCAGCCACACTCCTTGGCATTGTTCAACAGGTAAGCACTTACATTTCCTTCAGAGAACTGTAAAAATCTTCTTATTTTTATGTATTTATATTCTCACTGACAAAGAACAGATTAAAAAACATGTACATGTTTTCATTGATTACATTTTATCTGCCTTGTTGCTCTCTTCATTTTTCCAAACACTATCGGCAACTCATTCTCATGACCATGGTTTCTGGCGTGGGCCCTTGCACATGTCAGTCTCTGTTTGAATAGAGAGAGCTCTGATTGCCAGAGATACGGGGCCCCGATTTCTGCCTCTAGTCCTTTGATGAGTACACAGTGAGGCTGCACTTCAGTAGCTGATAAGCATTTCATTTCATAGTATTGTCTTCTGCACTGATGAAAGTGGACTGTACTGTGATGCATATATAGAGTTTTTTTTTTTATAGATGACTCGTTTACATGGTGTTACTTTTTCTCATTTAATTTTAGAATACTGTTAAACTTAACAAGAAATACAATTTTCCCATCTCAGCATCAGAGGTATTCCAGAGGCATTAACAACCATAGACAGTGGGAAACATGTGCCGATTCCATTCTGTTCCATTAATGGTCAACCATTTTAAAAGGTCCAATCGTTCAGCCCAAACTTTCAAATGGGCTAAAATCAAACACACTGAACAAAAATAAACCAATAATGACTGATTATAATGACATTTCTTTTTCAAAACATGTTTTTTATTTTTTTAAACTGATAATTACAAAATGATTTGAGGATGAATCTAACAGGTTTGAAAATGGCTGATAGCCTAATTATTATTATTTTTTCTATAGCATTCTTTATAGACAATATTCTTGTTTTTGTGTCAATCAGTCAATCAAAAAATCAATAAAATATAAAGATGTGGAATACAACTGATTTTGTCCAATAAGAGAATCAAAATGAGCTTGGCCATTACAAGTGTCACAGTATACAAGTGTTGAAAAAAGGTGCAGGGACAAAGACAACAAAACAAAATAAAACATATAAATAATTTTAGAAAAATAGTCATCAAAGATACATAAAATCAACACTTCTAATTTGACAGCAGAATATCAGATTACTTCTGACTAGAAAATAAATAAATAAAATAAAATTTAAAATCCAATGTAAAATTTAATGCCTATATGTACCCTAGTTTTTCATCACACTTGGTTTACCGTCCAAGCATCATTTTTAATAAATGGTTTTCAGTGATAAAATGCCGCTCTGTAGTGACCTCCAGTGTGTGCCCCTGCCTTCAGGCTGCGCTGATGTTTAGCGTTCTAGGGTAATGAGGGGGAACAAAGAACAACAAGCAGAAGCTGCCCAACATAAACATACAGGGGAAGGTATTTAGTACAAACTATGAACCCAACAAGGCTGAGTGCAGTCAACGGCCCCTAATTCTGCTCTTTGTAATCTGATGCGTACTATAAACACACATCACACCCACTCACACTTACACTTATAATCGATGGACAGTGCAAAACTCAACATGAGCAGGCACACCTGGCTGTCAGGTGTTGCACGGTCAGGTGTGTTTCGGGGGTCAAAGGTTAGGGGTACTGTTTGATTTATGATCAGGTGATGATTTAAAAATATTACATTACAAAAAAGTTGGTATTGCTGTAGTAGAGCAAGTGGATCTGATTATCTTTATAAATATAATTTTTTATTTTAATTTTTTGAAATAGCATGTTAGCAGCAATATACATTGTCAATATTTAGCAGACTGAAAAATTATGCATTTACCAGTCTTAGTTGTCAATAATTTCCTTTTCAGCAGCAAAGCCAGAGGTTTCCAAGCATTTTCATTCAGTTTAAATATCATTTTACTGTATGTTTTTCAGGTGTGTTTCCCCTTATGGCATATATGACACACTTTTACCACTTAATTTCCAATCACACTCTCTCACCTAAGGCCTAACTTACCATTTGGCCTCAAGTCAAACTACATGCCACACACCTCAAGTCAAGGCTGCTGCTCCCTGTACACAGATCATGCAGCCCGCTTAGGGAACCAATCCCCCAGGTGAGCACTCTGACACTCTGAATTCAAAGTGTACATACTTTACTTTTACTTTTTGTTCCTCAAATAAACTGCCAATTAAAAATCTGACTCCAGAAATTGTACAGAATATTGATAAATGTTGAATACAGACAATTTACATTTCTCATAAAATTGTTAATAATGCATGTATTCTGTAAACCTTTCATATTGCCACAGAATTAAATTACTTTTTTAATTGCAATTTTTTGTAATTTTGTTGTGGAATAGCAGAAAAGATCAATAGTCCACAAGTACCATCAAAGGGTCCAAATATAGAATGTTTCCAAACTTTTGATCAGTATAGTTACCAAATGAATTCATCACATGTAGGCTAGGCTACATCAAGAGGATCATGTCATCTATGTAGTAAAATGACACTGTGCACATCTGTGTTTACACAACAAATGTGGAAAACTACAAGCCTGGAGATACATACATTTAGATCCAAACCAAAATGCTGTTTGTCTCGCTTAAAATGTTACTACATTAATATCGGAAAGTCAACTAGGTCATCTATTGGTGTCTTGTTCTTGGTTTTTAGAAGCCTTTTAGTCGCACTCGAGTCGCCTCTTTATAGCTCAGACTTGACTTCAGACTCGACCTGAAATGACTCCAGACTTGACTGGACTCGAGGGAAATTTTAAAAGCAACTCGAGTCCTTTATCCTTAAAAACTTATATAACTGATATTCAAAAGGCGGACCGCATCCGCACCCCGGCATCCATCCGGACCGCGAGCTGTAACAGCAGCACCATTTTAAAAGTGAGCAGCGCGTCAAAATAGCGGAGTGGATCACATAACAAGCGCTCGGGTTCGTTTATGGTAAATATCTTTCAGCGCTATATCCTGTAGTATTTGTATCTAAAGCCAAACGCGCTTTATTCAAGCCCTTTCAGCTACGTGCGCGCTGCTATAACACAACAGAAAACAACAATGCAGCAAATATAGTTATTTTTCTTATCTATCAGATGTGATTTAGCATGATTAATCTGTAGGCTAAGAACATTTCAAAAGAATCATTTAGCTTATAATTGGGAAAATTGTTTTTAGTAGATAATGCTTTTAAGTAAAATATTAAAATAGTATAGATTTCAGGAGCAAACCCCTGGAAAAAAAACAGTAGCCTCTTTTATTCTGTCACATGGCCTTGCATGTATCTAAATGTAAAAATACAATATTTTTGTCCAGACCTCTGCTTGGAAAATATAGAGGCCGCGCCTCTTGGAACTTTAATTGAATATCCCTGACTTATATCATAAAGAAATACTTTATTTGTATGGTTTTGTAATATCTGTGTCATATATTTCCTTATGTGTCATGGTAGATTGGACGCTTACAGAAAAACAGTTTTGAACATGGTAATGGATTAAAACATGTACATGTACATGTACATTAACCTTACATCTTAACACCTCTTTTTTGTTTTACAAAGCATATCATAGATCATATATTTTGTCTATAGCCTATAAAACAGCTTCGTAATAGGAAGATTTCAGTACATGAGGATTATGAATGGGATTTTTTTAGCGAGCCATTAAATGACTTGAGACTCGACTCGGACTCGTGACCAAAGACTCAAGACTTGACTCGACTCCAGGTTAAAGACTTCAGACTTGACTCGGACTCCAAGTTAAAGATTTATGGACATCTCTGATTTAGAAGACGACCAAATCTAAAATGAATCAAATGAAAGATGTTTTAAATTGTTTGTGTAGATGTTCTTAAATTGTGATCCCTTACTGAAATTTGTAGTATTAAATAGTTCAGTCTGTCTGAACACAGACAGCAATCCCAAAATCCCACCTGTCAACACTTCGTTGGTTTTACTTTGAGGGTGCATATTTTTTGATCTCAAGTGAAAGAGTCACTTAACTTTTTAAGAAAAAAAAGTTTTTCATTTTTTTTTTTTTTTTTTTTCAGTCATTGCAGTGAATTTGTGCTGCTGTCAATGTGCACCCTGACTGTGATAAGTAACACACACACACATTTAGCTATGTAAATGGGGTCATTACATAGACTTCTGTTGTTTTTATATACAGATAATTATACAATTTATAACCTAACCCTACCCCTAACAGGAAACTTTCTACATTTCTACAATTAAAAAAAATAAAATAAAATAAAACAAACAAAAAAAAAATATATATATATATATACATTTTTTTTTTTTTTTTTTTTTTTTGCCAGTTTTAAAAATGAGGATATCCCCAAAGGGAGGTTTTTGGAGATTTTGTCAGGTTTTACTCACTTTGGATACAAATTTAGGACACTATACTAAGGACACCTTTTTTTTTTTTAATAACACTGAATCATATGAAAGATATATATGTTTTAATCAGTTAGCTTGTTCAGCTACCAAGAGGCCAATTTATAATAACTTTTCAGCATGTATAAGATTTTTGATTTCAGCTTCTTTATATGTGACTTATAAAATGAAACCATATTTTGTTTTTTGCTTTATAGGCAACATCGAGGCAGAACACAGATATTACAGTTTTTTTCAACTGCTTACATTTTCAAAACTTTGCCTCTTTTTTTTTTTTTTT
>NW_015552558.1:153908-179214 GCF_001515605.1 Sinocyclocheilus anshuiensis
TTGCTGCAGATTTGGTGTGTGGTTCTGGTGTTTGAGTGTCAGGTTTCAGAAATTGTGTGACAAGTAAAGATTTTGTGTGTAAGCAGTTGAAAAGAAATAATAGTAACAGCAATAGTAGGCTACATTACAACCAGGGCTGGAAATGGTGGGTGGGGGACGCGGGGGACGGAGTCCGGGGAGTGAATTTCGAGAGGGGGCGGCGTGTTACTTCCAACTGGTTAGATTTATTTGGAAATTAAAGTGATTTCTATATTTGATCAATTCAAAAGACTACGAAAGCGATCCCAGTTCTGCATATAAACGTAGCGCAAAATAGACTAAAAACATAGCGGGATAATTGTGTCTATGGTCAGCTGCGCAATGCCGTCTTTTGTGACTGGCCATAATACCTGCAGACGTGGCCAATAATGCCTCTCTATCGGTTCGCGTCCTGCTCCTCAGTCCTCACAGAACAGATTGTTGAAAGCAGACTGCAGTTTTTGCCATTCATTATAACAAAGAAAGTGTAAAACGATGCAAATAATAGGCTAGATTCAGTGTGCAGTGTAGAGAGCTTCATTAATTAAAATGGAAGTTTGTGAGATCGCAATGAACTATAGACGAGTGACAGCTATAAAGAGAGTTTGCAAAAGTAAATTTAATTTATACTACAACAGTTTTATAGCCTACATTTTTTATTTTTATACAAAAGTTAATATTAAGTGACTTAGCCTACATTTTAGGAACACTGTTGTCTGATTGTGCTTCTTCAAGAAAATAGTTCCAAACAAAGTAAAAAGTTTGAGTATAATAAAGTATAATAAGATATAAATTGAGTCATTTAAAGGTGGGGTAAGCGATTTCTGGTAGCCAATGTTGACATTTGAAATCACCAAAACAAACACGCCCCTTCCCCAAAAGGGTCTCGCCCCTATGTTTATAGTTCCGCCCCACACATACATGCAACCCAGGCAACGATCAGTTCTGTGAAACAAAGCAAAACCAATGTTACACCGTGTCTACACCGGACGACAAAATACTATAGAACTCATAATCAGTGATGCTGTCTACACCATATATAGGCCTACATATCTATGGTCTACATTGGATGTGGCGCGGCACGACACGACAAATCCCCGACAGAAAACTGCTGCTGCGTTCTATTCATGACGTTTTGACACAAATTTCAAATGATTTTCAACGGTCGCTTTGTCCAGTGTACTAGACAGACTTTAGCTGTTGCGGCGCAGACACGGTGTTACTCACCTATCGAGAAGAAACAAAGCAACCTCGGCGTTGTCTCAAGGCCTTCCAATCGCAGGCCTTCCACTCCTTGCGTTCTCTCCAGTGCTGGAAAGCTGATTCGATATTTACACAGGTCTTACTTCTTGCCTTCTTGCCCTAAGCCTTCGTTTGTTCCGCAGATGTTTTCCTCTTTTGTTTTTTATCCGCCATCTCTATCTTTCTGTCGCTCGGCGTGGCTAATGTCCGTCCTGTGCACTGAACGAAAGAATGATTTAATAAAAAATGAGAATGATTAGTAATTGTCTCTAATTGACCTGATTAGCTAAGCCCTCAGAACACTTCAGTGTTTAGTATACAGAATTGCATGATTTGTAGATTATATTTCATAGTTTCCAATCCATTTGCGTAAACATTTGCAGTTAGTTTTTAAAAGGTAACATTTAAACACAAGTTGTCATTAATTTTGGTTAAATTATAACATGCAAATTCACACACAACATATCTTTAATTTGGCCATAATTGCAGGTGCCTGTCTTAATATCCAAGAAGGTTTAGAGAAAATATGAAATAAGTTTAATGTTATTATAGATTATAATGGGTTTTATAATTAAATACATCTGAAAGGTCATCTAAAATTACCCACCCACCCTCCAAGCTAGAGTCCCCCCGGTGAATTTTGACCATTTCCACCACTGATTACAAGATGTGAAAGAAAAAAAAAAAAAAAATAAAAAAAAAATAAATAATAAAAAAAAGTTTTCACAATAAAATGTGAGTAATAAATTAAAGTACAATTATTCTATAGTCCACTTAAAAATTTTTGAAAAACCCCAAGATGACAAAAGATGACATACATTTAATAAAGTTAGCATCCCAAAGGTAAAAAAAAAAAAAACCTTAAGGAGTCAAATATCGCCTTATAATGGGAAGGTTAATAAAAAAAATAAATAAATAATAATATATATATATATATATATATATATATTGATTAGTGAAATGAAAGAATGATTTCATAAAAATAAAAAATGAGAATGATTAGTAATTGTCTTTAATTGGCCTGATTAGCTAAGCCCACAAAACACTTAGTCATACAGTATTTTATTTGTAGATTATATTGAATAGTTTACACTTTGCATAAACATTTGCAATTAGTTTTTAAAAGGTAACATTACATTCTTCAGGACTCTAGACTTACATTTCTTTATAGGAGCACTTGTGTCTTACTTAAAAAAAATAAATAAATAAATAGGAACACCTTCTGATCAATGACAGAAATTAACCTTCCCATTATGAGGCGATATTTGACTCTTTAAAGTGTCGTTTACAAAGAAAAAAAAATAAATAATAAAAACAAGTTTTCAAGCAGCTAGGCTACTGATTGTCTTTTCTTTCCAAGACACCAACAAAAACACTACAGTACTTTTATAAACAACTGTTTGTCACTATGCACTGCAAAATTGAGGCCAGTGAGGTCACTGTTTACATCACTGATTTTGAGATCCTAATGTAATTTAACATTTAACAGCTTTTAAAATAGTTTACACTTATTATGATCATGTGAACCTCTAAAATGATCACATTTCTACTGAGAAAAACTGATGTTAGGTAAAAGGCATCTAACTCTATTTAGATACATTTTAGACGTGTAAATAGCATTCTTTTTAGCATTTTATTTTACACAAATTATTATTCTCCATTTTCAATAAAAATAATTTGTGTATTGGTCTAATTTGAATTGGAAAATACTGATTACCCCTTGGCAAACTGCTAGTTATTCAAACTAATTTTAACATAGTGCATGTTTATACTTCTGGAAAGTAAGCAGATTGCGCCACCTGTCGGTGAAACAGCTCGGGATGTCACGGGACGGGACGTCTCATTTTGTGAGTGAAATTGGTTAGTTACACTGGGTGTATTAAAAAGACATGAAATTATGATTACATTAAATAAGACCCTGCTGTTATGCTGCATGAAATACGTGAATTTATGAAAGTCAGCGGAACTGAAGGAGTTAAAAATGTTTTGAACAACAAACCCCATGAACCTTTGCGTATCCACGTGATTCCAGACTTCCGGCTGGCTGTGCGTTGTTAGCGGTCGCGAATGTCGGTTGCCAGGGTGAGGATGGATCACACCTCTTTAACAGAGAGATAAACTCACGTAGTATCTCTCTTAAACACATCTGTCATATCTACACACACAGGCAACGACTAACACGGAGGAGTGCCATCACAACGGGTGAGTTTGCAGTGCAAAATAGCGCGGAAGATCATGTGAATGAGCATAACATTTACAGTCAACCCAAAAGAGACAAGTAAAAACACATTTCAGATTAATAATGGTGAATAATAATCAATGACGCAACTCTAGTGGCTTATTAAACGTCTTTATGTTGCAGTACTAATACATAACCCTGAGGGTTGACAGATAATGCTGGTAATTTTTAAATGCAGTCTCGGAGCATTCGTAAATTCGTGTTTCTATTAACATTTTATGTTTATAGGTTGATTTCTGCCCCTATGTTAATTCACACGTGTTCAGCTTATTGAGTGACCTTGAGGAGCATCTTAACTCCTTGTGTCCTCTGTAGAGCCACATTCACTAATGCTTCTTAAACCAGATTACTGACAGAGGTCTGTTTTGTGAACCTTTACTCTGTTTCCCATATGGAACGCTGTTTACGTTTGGCCTCATGTATTTGTGCATATTTATAATGTATTGGGATTTACGTTAAATTCCAGTGCAGTGGTGTTAGCTGTGTGTTTTCTGTGTGCTGTTTATAGGTATTTTTGGCAGAATGGATTGACTTGAATGATGTGACAATCTTTAGCCTTAACCTAAAGTGTTGCCCTGCGCTGGTCAAAAGTCTCCTTTTATGTGAGGGTCTTTTTATGAAAGTGAATATCATGCAGTCATTGAAGAACATGAACAAAAACATATTTTACCCCCAGTTTGCATTACTGTAGTTCTACACACACACACACACACACACTGAACATATTTTCCCCCCAGTTTGCATTACTGTGTGTGTGTGTGTTCATGTTAAAATATACACACATCTCCAATCTGTTCAGAACAGTTTAGAATCTATTTAGAACCATGCTAATTACCAACTAAACTAAATAAATGAATAAATCTTAATGGTCCTGACACAGGCTTAATGTTCTATGTCATTTTTTTTGGATTTTGGGGTTACATAATTTGTGTGAAGTTTACAATTTGCATGAAGCTATTTTTAAAGAGCAGTTTATTTTTTTACTATATTTGTTATTGCAGGACAAATTAAGATCTCATCATCTGTCTCCTATGTTCAGTTATTGGTCATTGCTCATTACTTTACTACAAAATTAAAATGTGCAGTTTGCTCGGCCTGTAAATCCCATTGACTGCTATTTGATGGATGGAGAGCAGTTCTAGTCACAAAAGTGTGACCATGATGCAAGATCTTGTTGATATCTCACTGGTGTGTGTAATCTTGTATCTTGGCTGGCTCATTTGCCCCATAAGACTGTATACTCTAAAAAAAAAAAAATTTAAACATGATTATCTATCATGTAGATTTACAGGAACAGCAATTAAATGAACTGATAATTGGTACTTTTGCAATTACCTCTTTATCAGGTATGTGTTCATTTGTTGTAGTGTTCTTTCCCATGCAGGAACACATGAGATGTCATTTCTCAAATATCCAGTTAAAGTCTAAAATACAACACTGTCTGAGAAGGTTCACTGCACTCACAAAATTGTTTTATTTGTAAATGTTTGATTGATGTATAGTGTTTACTTTTAGAGATCTCATTAATTGACTACATGGGTAGTTGTCCTGTGGTGTGACATGCTGTACTCCATTAGACAAAAATTAGACATGAAGACATTTACTATTCATGAAGCTTTCATGATCTTATATTAACTGAGAGACTACATGGAGTACTTAAAGGTCCCATGACATGCTGCTTTTTGGATGCTTTTATATAGGCCTAAGTGGTCCCTAGTACTGTATCTGAAGTCTCTTTCCCGAAATTCAGCCTTGGTGCAGAATTTCAGCAACTACGAGCCAGTCCCACAATGAGCTTTCCTTAGGACGTGCCATTTCTGTGTCTGTAGCTTTAAATGCTAATGAGGAGGAGAGAGGCGGGGCAACTGCCATGCTTCCCTCGTTTGCAAGCCATGATGTCTCTCGAGGAAAAAAAAATATTGCGCTCGCCTCGCACGGTAGTAGCTAATTTTCTCATGGGCGGGCCAAATTCTCTGGGCGGGCAAAGCAGAGAAAGGGGAGGTAACCTTTCCCCGTATGACGACATAAAGGGAAGATTCCAGATTGGGCCATCTGAGCTTTCATTTTCTCAAAGGCAAAGCAGGATACCCAGGGCTCGGTTTACACCTATCGCCATTTCTAGCCACTGGGGGACCATAGGCAGGCTAGGGGAACTCATATTAATGTTAAAAAACCTCATAAAGTGAAATTTTCATGCCATGGGACCTTTAATAAAAGGCAAAAAGGTGATCAAATAATAAAAACGTAAAATAATTAATGACCATTTGTTTTATACATTAGTATCAATATTATAGTTATAGTATTTGGAATCTTTAATCAAAATGTCATAACTTGTTTGATTAGTAAAGTTGGTCACAACTTCTGTTTTATGGAGACTTTTTTTTTAAAAAAGGTCAATGGATAAGTTTTTTTTAACTCAATTAACAAGCAAACTATATGCAAACTGTGCACATGTATTTTTCTAAATAATTACGTGGATAATTGTTTTTCAAAGTAATGTGCCATCAGTAATATGTGGATAATAAATATATGGATTAATGTCAATTAAATTACATTTAAGCAACATGATACAGTACTGTTACTCAGACAGTAAACAGCATTGTGTTCTATTTTCTGTATTTGTTTTCAGTGCCAATAGTGGGATGGAGTGGCGTTCACTGCTTGACTTCTCTTAAGCTCATCAGGACAGATATGATCAGGTGATCTGAAAGGAGAGACGTCCGTCTGTCAGTACTGTTTCTTTGGGTGAGAGTGAAGATGAACCGTTACACAACACTCAAGCAGCTAGGTGATGGGACCTACGGCAGTGTTCTGATGGGGAAAAGCAATGAGTCTGGAGAGCTAGTGGCCATCAAAAGGTGCGTCAAACAATTAGGCTGTGTCCAAAACCAAAGGCATCTGTCTTGCTCTGCAGCTCACCAGTACCTTAGTAGTCACTTTGACTTTGTATCAAGAAACCTTCTAAAGAAACTGACGCACAATAATATCTGAGAAGGCACAATAATATCTGATGATATTGCGCAAATTCTTTAGAATGCTTGTCAATTCAAATAATCATGCAGTCTTTAGTCAGATTAAAGTCAGATTAATTACTATTTTAAACTGCTTCATCAGCCACCAAACTGCATGCACAGGGTTGTTGGATATCATAGGTAATGAAGGATACATCTGTGTTGCCTTCAAAAATCCACCAGATTAAGGCATTTAGTAGACAAGATGTTATGCAATTGGATTTGGACATATCTTAATGCATTGAGCAGCTAATGGTAAAAAAATGGTAAAAAAATGGCTACATTAACTTATAACACATTCACTGTTGCATGTTATTCAAAATAAAATTTGAAACTTTTATCAAAATGTAATAACTTCCTCAGCCACTAAAACATCTTTTTATTCTTAGGGCCTGTTTACACCTGGTCACGTCATGCGTTTTTTTCTGATCGGATAGCTATCCGATCGTGAAAAGACCAGGTGTAAATGACCTCCGAAACTCATTCGAGACGGATATAAATCCGATCGCTCAAACCACTTCAGGAGGTGGTCTGGTCCGCATTCCAGACGAAGCTGGACAAGTGTAAATGCATCTGGTTGTTTCAACCACATATGCAAACTTTACTCCTCCCAAAACGTTAAAATAATAAACGCGTGAGAGTGTGTTATAGGCTATATGACATTATATGACACGCATTGCCGCGGACGAGTAGCTGAGCATCTCTACAGCAAGCCGACGCGCAAACTGCCGCGAATGAAACTGAAAGTAAGACGCAGACGCTCAACACACAATAATCTACATTAAAAGTAGTGTGACTAACCTATCTTTCCAGTGCTTATGCCGCGCGCTCTCCTATTGCGGTCTTTGATCTTGAAATGAGCTGATAATTAATAAAATGCAGCGCTTATCTTTTGATTTCGTTGATGTGAACTCCGTTAAATTTAAATATAGCGCGGGAATTGAAGATCGGATCCGTTTTGCGACGACACATTTATGTGGCCAAGTGTAAATGGAAACGTTTTAACAAATCAGATAGATATCCGATCAGCGAAAACGCATGAAATGACCAGGTGTAAACAGGCCCTTACTGACACCTCAAATGCCCTCACTTCCTCACATCTGATAAATTGCTAATGCTAAACATTCTTTTCCTCATTAAAAATTCCTTTTCACTTAGAAATCAGATTGTGCAAAGAAAATGTGATCAACTTTAAGAGTATACTAGATTTACACCTATTCTGAAGAGAGAAAAACTGATTGCCTTTCAGACAAAGAAGACTCTTACTCAGTTTAGTAATGAAAACCATGTCTGTGGTATGGTTTACTGTAACTGCTTGTGTTTTTCCTCCTGAAGTGCCTAATATTAATCAGCCTCTACGGTTTGTATGTTCTACCCATAAAACATGGACTTAGTGTCCGTGACGTCACCCGTAGATTTCCGAAGAGCGTTTTTGAAGCTCAAAGTGGGCGGAGCGGGCCGTCGCCATCTTGACAGTGCATCACTCCCGGATAATCGAAAATGGGCAAAGAGGCGGGAGCAGGTTGCTGAAACCACGCCTCAAACCACTTCAGGAGGTGGTCTGGTCCGCATTCCAGACGAAGCTGGACAAGTGTAAATGCATCTGGTTGTTTCAACCACATATGCAAACTTTACTCCTCCCAAAACGTTAAAATAATAAACGCGTGAGAGTGTGTTATAGGCTATATGACATTATATGACACGCATTGCCGCGGACGAGTAGCTGAGCATCTCTACAGCAAGCCGACGCGCAAACTGCCGCGAATGAAACTGAAAGTAAGACGCAGACGCTCAACACACAATAATCTACATTAAAAGTAGTGTGACTAACCTATCTTTCCAGTGCTTATGCCGCGCGCTCTCCTATTGCGGTCTTTGATCTTGAAATGAGCTGCTGACACCTCAAATGCCCTCACTTCCTCACATCTGATAAATTGCTAATGCTAAACATTCTTTTCCTCATTAAAAATTCCTTTTCACTTAGAAATCAGATTGTGCAAAGAAAATGTGATCAACTTTAAGAGTATACTAGATTTACACCTATTCTGAAGAGAGAAAAACTGATTGCCTTTCAGACAAAGAAGACTCTTACTCAGTTTAGTAATGAAAACCATGTCTGTGGTATGGTTTACTGTAACTGCTTGTGTTTTTCCTCCTGAAGTGCCTAATATTAATCAGCCTCTACGGTTTGTATGTTCTACCCATAAAACATGGACTTAGTGTCCGTGACGTCACCCGTAGATTTCCGAAGAGCGTTTTTGAAGCTCAAAGTGGGCGGAGCGGGCCGTCGCCATCTTGACAGTGCATCACTCCCGGATAATCGAAAATGGGCAAAGAGGCGGGAGCAGGTTGCTGAAACCACGCCCACCTAGCTCGACGGTGGTGACAGCAGCGGCAATCCACCTGTCACTCAAGTGGCCACGCCCTTAATTATGCAGAACTTTAAGGCTTAATATAATTTAAACGGATGAGTTATAAAAAAATTCAGCCCCCTCACAGTTGTCATGAAGGGCAAAATTAGCTATATAGACCAAAATGATTTTTTGAACCAGGCTGTAAACATGTTTTTTTCTGCTGTAAAGTTGGGCATTTTAACATGGGGAGTCTATGGGATTGACTCCCTTTTGCAGCCAGCCTGTTGATGCAAGCGGCCAGTTGATGAATTACAGTTTAAGTCACTTCCTTGTTGACTTCACGAGAGAGAGCGGGAGGTTGCCGCTTGGTTCTACCCTAAGATCATTTTAGTATTACTCAAACCCTTGACATTAGAAAAATCTGATACAAACAAACCAAAACAGCATATGTGCAGACCAGTTCCAGTATGTATCTATACATTATATTGCATTCTTTTGTGATCTCTTTATAGTGAGGGTCATAACAAACCTGCCTCATACATACTTTCCTATGGGATTCGTATGGGAAGTGCAAATTCTCCCAAGACAGGTCTGCTCAGTGAATGGGGGCTGGTGGTGTAAATTATAAATGCCCCTCTTACATGTAGTAACTGTGCAGGAACAGGCGGTCACTATGCAGATTGATAGCTGTGTGATGGCGAAAGCAGTGAAAGTGGCCAAGCCTGCCTCAGTATCAGCGCTGCTCTCTTACATAATTCCATGTGGACTTTCAGGCTCAGGTCTCATTGAGTCCTGTATATCAGCTGCTGGAGAGTTTACCTGGTCAGTTTGTTGGTAATGAAACCATGGAGATATATTGGTCATTGTTTTTTTCACAGAATGAAGAGGAAGTTCTACTCCTGGGAGGAGTGCATGAATCTGAGAGAGGTCAAGGTATGATCTCAGAGGACACATAAGAAGCCTTCATTAATCACTTAAAAACTAAAAATTGTTATCAGACATTTAGGATTTACACTGTGCCCTAACAAGACACAATGCGACAAGCAGTTTCTCTGTCCACACCATCTGTGATAAGGCTATAAGACACAACAAAATCAGTGACAAATTGCAGCCAGAAGAGCCGGTGAGCAGGCTCTGCAAGCACTATCTGGAAATAAAATGGATAATTAAATAATCAAATTAATAAAGATTTTACCATTATTAAAGGGGTGATCGGATGCAAAATTCACTTTTACGTGTTGTTTGAACTGAAATGTGTCTTGGCAGTGTGTGTACGCAACCACCCTATAATGATAAAAATCCACCCAGT
This sequence comes from Sinocyclocheilus anshuiensis, assembly GCF_001515605.1. Taxonomy (NCBI): domain Eukaryota; kingdom Metazoa; phylum Chordata; class Actinopteri; order Cypriniformes; family Cyprinidae; genus Sinocyclocheilus; species Sinocyclocheilus anshuiensis. The sequence goes on from NW_015552558.1 coordinate 164,082, forward strand.
GTTTTTTGTTTTTGTTAAATCTCCATACATAATAACCCCTTTCTTAGATCAAGCTGTTCATAGATTCTTGGTAGACTGACGTAGTTCTGCACAGGCCCCTCTCACGATTGTTGATTGACACCGGCGTTTTATCACAGACCCACCCTGAGGGAGCTGTCAACAGTCCACCATTGTTTCGACGCAGGAGCAGGTGTAGACAAGAATGTCTCCTTAGCAATTGAGGTGTTTTGTTGTTGGATGTAATAATGAACATAGCAGTCGTCATTTATTCCAGACATCTGAGCCGCTGAAGACACAGAGGATTACTTTTGTTTTTGAAGGGAATGCACCCCCGATTTACCTAAATGCATCTATGTTCACGTGAATCATTTGTGATCCAGCTTCACCTCCAGAAGAAGTGAATATAAGGTTTTTTTATGAATCTTTGCAAATCGCCTTTCCTAATAATGTGCTAGTTCGCAAGTTCCATGACGAATGTAGCTAAAGTTTACAGTCTCATGAGAACGGCTCGTCACCCCACGGAAGAGAGGGACGGGGTGAGCAGAGCTCATTAGTATTTAAAGGGACATGCACCGAAACGGGTCGCTGTGAACAGAGCTGTTTTTGACAAGGTAAAAAGGGTGTTGTTTTACACTACCATTGAGAAATTTTAACCAAAGTATGTTATAGACTTTTCTTTAAGACCCTAAAGTATATCAACTTGAAAAAATGGCCATCTGATAACCCCTTTAAAAATATGTACATATTTACAGATACTGTCTTTGTCATGGAGTACACTTGTTTGTTCACACAGAGTTCACAGTTTGGCCGTTCTTCTTTCCTTAAAATTATGTATATTATCCATTGTCACTTTTTATGGAATATCCCATACAATGATATTTGAACTAAAATTAAACTTTAAAATTATACAAAGCACATAATCAGTACCTGAGATTATCATTGTTATTGGGTACATTTTTTTTTTTTAATCTTGTCCCTAGCCATGATGTTGCAGAAATAGAATGTTTTGTGAGTCAAATATTGTTGTCGCACCTGGTTAAGACACAGTATAAACGGACACAGACACAACTGTAAAATCTGGGGGTTCATAGTGTTTCTGCTGGTATTCTTCATTTCTATGTTGCAGTCACTGAAGAAACTGAATCATGCTAATGTGGTGAAGTTAAAGGAGGTGATACGAGAGAATGATCACTTGTACTTTGTCTTTGAATACATGAAAGAAAACCTCTACCAGCTCATGAAAGACAGGTATGAAGAGATTCCATATTCCATCTGCCATTTACTATTATTACTGCCATATACTATTCCAGATCTTTGAGTTTCTTTCTTCTGTTGAACATAAAAAAAGTTATTTTAAAAAATGTGGGTAACCAGTTCCTGGCCCTCATTGAAATCTGTAGTATGGAAAAAATACTATGGAAGTCAATGGTGACCAGAAACTTTTTAATTGACCAAAAGAGCAGCTTGATAGTGATTAAATGATAACAGAATTTACATTTTTTTCCATATCCAACTATCCCTTGAAGTCAAACTTAACCTTGGTCAAAACATTTTGAAATGGTTGTCACTGTGCTTGATGGACAGCACTTTTTGACAGCTTTGCTGATTCTCTGTCTCCAGAACCAAATTGTTTCCAGAGTCAGTCATCAGGAATATAAGCTTTCAGATATTGCAGGGACTATCATTTATTCATAAGCATGGTAGGTCACAGGGCCATCATATTTGTGCCCAACAAACTAGAACAACTAAGTCTGAGTGCAGTATCAGATGTCTGAGGACCTTAACTACAGACTGAATCTTGCGACTGTTTCTGCTGAAGACTCAGTTGTTCTTGTATCTGTTTGGTGACAGGATGTGTGAGTATCTCAGCTGCTGCCAAAATGCCATAAATCCCATAAAACCTATAAGCAGTTAAAGGGGTCATATCATGTTTATTAAAATATTTTCCACCTCTGAAGTTCACTGATAATGTTAGTGCCTTAAAGCCTTCCATGTCAGTGCCTTATGGTAGGCTATCCTCTTGCCATGTGAAATGGGTAACAGCACTTATTTGCAAGATGTCAGAACGCTGTTGCCTTCAGTGTAGTTTTTTAATTGCCCCATCAGTCAGTCAACAGGTAAGACTAAACCAAAATGATCAGGGATCTTATTAAAGATACATTTCAGTTACTCCTTTCTAAAGGCTATTTCACCTTGCACCGACAAACGCTGATCAATGGCAATGGACACTTTTGTCAGATCAGTGTGTTAATCAGTGATCAAGATCAGTGTCCTTGTTGGCACCTGTTGCTGGTCGGCACTTGTTTTCGGCGAACATGTTCAGTGGCCATTCATTGGGTCATGGAATATCTGATAAGTGACATACTTTAATCTGGTGATTTTGCTGTTGATTGGTGCTGTTGGTGGAGTGTGAATTAGCCTTACTGTTGATATTTATCAACATTATTTATTATTTTATTTATTAAGATATGAGGAGAAGCAGGTGCTCCTCACATTCTTTTGACAACAACCTTTTGACAGATTTTACCACATTTTACAAATAGTTTTTGATAAAAATTTTTTCTTCTGGTGAAAGAAATACAAAAATTAAGAAGAAAGCCAAATATTAAATGTCATGGTTGTTTATTTACTAGGGATGTAACGATATCAAAATCTCACGATACGATAATATTGCGATATGAAGTCCACGATAGAATGTTTATTACGAAAAAAAAAAAAGAACAAATGAAGAATTGCACAAAAATGAAAGTTTTGTACATTTTAAAGTAAAATTATTCTATCTAATGCACTTTGAGAGTTCAAAATTAAGAGCTCCAACCCATGTTCCCTTTCAGTCGGTAACGGAGACATCACGTCGATGATCGACGAAATTGGGGATCTTGCTAGAGAGACCAATCTACTTTGAGTGTAAACTAAACGAGCCAATGCACATTGGCATGCGATGATTGTATCCAGCTGCCGCTGATCGCAGCGCAAGTATAAATAGGCAGCAGGTGCAACGCATACTCAGCTTTTCGCTTCGGAGGAGAGCGATATCACTTTGTACTGCTCCTTCACCAACTCTTTGAGGGAAAACGCAACAATTTCAGCGTGCTCTTGGGAGCATCTTTGTGCTGGTGGGACAGCGCTACACCGGCGGTCATCTTCCTTTGTCGAGTGGGTTGCACACATCAGACTGCACTACCCCCTGTTTGTGTTGCAGGCGGCCATCTCCCCTGTGCGCTTCCACACATTAAAAGAGCACTTTTCCCTAAAAAAGCATTCACGGGTGGCGTGTCTTTTTAAAGATGACGTTGTGTCTGTACCAACTCGACGTTGTCTCTTTGTAAAGACAACATTGCGTCTTGATATAGATGCCGTTCCACCTGTGAGGTCGTTACCTGGCGCCAGGTGATGGTCACGATCGCTGCCTCACGTGTCTGGGCATTAAGCATGCTGAGGTAGTGTTCATGGTTTGTAAAGACAACATTGCATCTTGATATAGATGCCGTTCCAGCTGTGCGGTCGTTACCTGGCGCCAAGTGATGGTCACGATCGCTGCCTCACGTGTCTGGGCATTAAGCATGCTGAGGTAGTGTTCATGGATGAGTCATGTTCTCATTGCGGGAAGATGACCATCTTGGAGTTGCAGACCAGGCTCCATTACCTCGAAAGGGGTGGAGTTCCATTGCCTCTACCTCGATCTAGTTCTCGTCCTGGCAGCAGTCAGGCAGGGGCTACTTCAGGCAGTAGCTTAGTCGGTCTGAGGGTGACAGTGATGGCAAACCCTCCAGGGAACTAGCCGTCGGGGGGACCATCACTCCTCTTGCACTCTGCAACCAGTCGAGCTGCCAAAGGAATGTGCTGAGCCCTCTACAAGGAGCATACCAGCAGTATCCTTCGGCGCTCCTCCCGATGATCGGATGTCAATCGCTGCATCGGAGAGTGAGCCGGAGCTTTTTGGATAGGACGATTCGGCTTAATCGGATCCAAAAATGACGGAAATGCTTTTCCGGGCTGCCGAGAGGGTAGGGCTTGAGTGAAGATCTCCACCGAGTCCCGAGCCCTCGAGGTTGGACGATTGGTTTCTCGGGGTGGCCCGTTCTGGTTCTCAGCGCCCTGCCCTGGTGCCTTTCTTCCCAGATGTGCAAGAAGAGCTTACCAGGTAGTGGACGGCACCTTTTACTGCCAGAAACTGTCCTGCTAACTCCTTTGCCCAGCAGTTCTTGGCTGCACAGAAGCAGACTGAGACGATTTGTCACATCCTGCCCCGGCGGGCAGCTGCTGCCTCCACCCGTCAGCCGGCCGCAGCGCCCCAGCCTGCTTGTCGCCGAGGACAGCCCCCTGCATCCGCGTCCGCTCCCACACCGCATCCGCAGCAGCCTCCAGCCAAGCAGCGCTGTGGAGCCGGGCGTAGGCAGGCCGTCCCGCCCGTCCAGGGGTCTCATTTATAAAACTCTCTGTAGATTTCATCCTAAAAGTGTACGTACGCACAAAAGCTAGATTTTGCGTATGCACAACAGTTTTCAGATTTATAAAACCATGCGTATGCCAGAACCTGTGCAAAAATCCCTTTATAAACCCCAGTCAGGGGAAGATTGTGCGTACGTGCATCTCCACCCAGTCTCCTCCCCGAAATCACCATATATGGAGCTTACAACACCTAGTTTTACTATGCATAACCTCATCTGCATATAATTTCCATGCATATTCCCATCCATGTGACAACATATTTAACACCGTTAAAGGTACAAGACATTAAGGAAATATGAGATATGGACTATAAATGCCATTTATGCCATACACAATTTTTATTGCTAAAAATCATCCAGTATCCTTGTTATGTTTTAGAATACATACAGTGCACAGCATAAACGAGTACACCCCCTCTGATTAAATATAAAATATGTATTTTCTTAATGATCACTAATATAATTCATAGAAAGATGGCAAAATTTAAAAGTGTTGCGTTTATAATTTTGTTCAGTGTAGTTGATCTCATTCTTTTCCACTGGCCAAATAATATTTCAATAATTTTAATTGTTTTAAACAATTCAAATCAAAATTAATTTATGCAGTTTTGCTGATAAGGTGAACATCTTTTAGCTATTTTTAGCCTATATATATTGCAATGTAAATATAATTGTCTGACTCGGCGCGTCACTGACAAAGTAGCCTATTTTAAAAAGAAAACATGCAAATTACCATTTTCTTCAAGTTGTATTCTTCAAATACAGTGGTATTTTTCATAATGTTGTGGAGATGCCTACACACGACATCAACAACACTGTGCAGCTGTGGATTGTACAGTAAGCTATTATCATTGGACCTATTCAAACCGGACAATGGACCATTCGACCACTGAATCCAGCAGTGACTGCCATAATATCGAAGTAAGTGCGCATCATTGATCATTGTTCTCACTAAAATATTTTCTCATAACATGAGATCTGCAGTTTAGTTTAAAGATGTATTATTGTGCACCTATAGCACTCCTCGCTGTCATTAAAACAGCATGCCACAGGAAAAGTGATCAAGCGCATCCACTAAATATGTCTAAATTCATATAATTTTAACTTCTGCGTAATGACTTTACGTAATTTCAGTGCTTATCTCCATTAATGAGTTGGTACGGTTCGCTATGTGCTATGTTTAGGCAAAAACTATACTGTCAAATACAAATAAAGACAATAAGAATAATCTATCTAACTACAAGCAACAGCACAAATAAATACAATAGAGTAAAGATACAAATAAAAATATGGCTGCAAGCAGCAATTGCGGGGCCAAGCACTCCAGAGGCAAAATGAGGAGCTAAGCATGGCATGGAGCATCAGACCAAATACAACAATGACAGTAATAAAAACAATTTTAGGATGATTGTAATTGAAATGGCTGAAAAATCATAAATACAACCATTAGTAATATGATTTATTGGCTTATCACTTCTGACCAATAGGTGGCACTGTTACCAAATTATTGTGGCATGGTCAGTGTGGTCAGGAAGCCAGAATGCGCATCCATCAACAGAAACATATATTAGCCGAACCCTGTTTGTTTTACGTGTTATTTATAGCAAACCATATTACAGATGCGTTGTCAGATTTAAGTTGAACCGCGGTCCTAGCGCGTGCTGAACCGTGTGTGGAGAACCATACGGTTCGATTTTTTTTCCGCGAACCGTTCCACCCCCTTAGTAAATGTGTATATCGAAATGAAAACCGATTTTAAAATTGTTGTTTACTTCATTACTTTTCTCACTCCAGGAAAAAGAGTGTGTACGCATGGTCTAGAATGTCCGTACGGTGCGTACATATTTACGGCAAGTTTATTTTTATGTTTATTTTTATTTTTTACGCCAACTTTTTTTTATAAAGTTAATTTTTTATAAATCCCGATATGTGCGTGGAAAATTGCGTAAGCAATTTCTATGCCCATTTTGTGCGTACGCAACGTTTATAAATGAGACCCAAGGCCCCCGCCAAACCTGGTGGTAAGCGGAAGAGCGAGCGGCCCTGAGACGGGTGACCCAGAGATGGAGGGAACTGCTCTTCAGGAGATGGTGAATGCACCACTCCCTCCCCTGAAGGAGGGCCAGGTGGAGAATCTTTTGTTTTGTCCCACCATCAGCCTCACGGTTGATGGCACTCAAATTCTCGACAAAAGAGCAGTTTTCTCTATCTCTTGAGTCCCAAGAGGACACAGAGTCACGGATGGACCAACACCGGACCACACTCATTCTCCTCTGTTGCCAGCAGGCAGCAGCGGGTGGTTCGAGAGCATCATCAAAGGCCCTACTCATGCAACCTTTGCTCAACCGTGGAACCAGGTAAGCGTTGCACCTCACACTCAGACCACTTTTCGGTCCACTTACGAGCCGCCCGAGCCGGGTCCCTGCATTCCACCTAGCTGCCCCACTGCGGGTATGTCGGTGGTTCCGCTGGTCCCGCTTGTACGGTATCTGGGTGCCTGGCTAGCGCTACCCGGCCCGTCTCGTTGGCTCCTGTGGACCATCAGACTCGGCTATGCGATTCAGTTAGCCCAGCGTCCCCCGAAGTTCAGGGGCATCCACTTCACACCAGTGAAGGCAGCCGATGCTCATGTCTTGTGTGCGGAGATTGCAGTCTTGTTCGCTGAAGGATGCGATAGAGCCAGTCCCTCCAGCCAATATGAAGACGGGGTTTTACAGCCCCTAATTCATTGTACCCAAGAAAGGCAGTGGATTGTGACCGATCTTGGACCTGTGTGTCTTGACCGGGCCCTTCACCGGTTACCGTTCAAGACGCAGAATCGCATCTTCGGGGGCATCCGTCTTGGAGATTGGTTTGTAGTGATCAACCTGAAGGATGCGTACTTTCATGTGTCGATCCTTCTGCGCCACAGACCATTTCTGTGGTTTGCGTTCGAAGGATGTGCATATCAGTACATGGTCCTGCCCTTTGGCTGTCCCTCTCCCCCCGTGTCTTCATGAAAGTTGCGGAGGGGGCTCTTGTTCCCCTCAGAAAGCAAGGTCCTCAACTATTTAGACGATTGGCTTATATTAGCACAGTCTCGGGATCAGTCCGACACAGAGGATCACTTTTCTCAGTATGGAGTTGGATTTGGTTGAACAGACAGCATGGCTCACAGAGGAACATGCTCAGTCGGTGCTGAATTGCTTGAATACGTTCAAAGGAAAAATTTTCAGAGGCTCCTGAGGCATATGGCTGCTGCTGCTGCTGCTTCATCACTGGCTGGGGTGCCACATACAACTGGCAAGCAGTCTCGGGGGTATGAACCGGCCCCCAACTGCAGTGGCTTATCATTTGACTTAGAGTTGTTAGCAGTGCGCCTTGCCTTGAACCATCTCAAAGGGCACTTACGAGGCAAGCATGTACTGGTCCGTACGGACAACACAGCAACCGTTGCGTACATCAACCGACAAGGTGGTCTGCACTCCCGTCGCATGTCGCAACTCGCCTGTCACCTCCTCCTCTAGAGACAGAATAATTTGAGGTCGCTTCGTGCCATTCATATTCCGGGTCTGCTCAACTGTGCGGCCGACGAGCTGTCAGGAGCTGCACTCCCGGGAGAATGGAGACTCCATCCATTCACACAGACACTGTGCAAACTCGGTCCCACCTGGCAGATTCCTCTGAGGAAGGATCTACTGACTCAGAGATAGGGTACCCTGTGGCACCCGCGTCCGGACCTCTGGAAACTCCATGTGTGGTCCCTGGATGGGACGTGGAGGTTCTAGGTGACCTACCCCAAGAGGTAGCGGACACCATCTTTTCGGCACAAGCACAGTCTACGAGGCACGCTTACGCTTTGAAGTGGAACCTGTTTGTCAAATGGTGTTCTTCTCACTGAGAAGACTCCCGGAGATGTCCGATTAGAGTCGTGCTTTCCTTTCTGCAGCAAGGGTTGGAGCGAAGGCTGTCTCCCTCCACCATTAAAGTCTTATGTCACTGCTATTTCTGCTTATCACGACCCCATGGTGGGGAAGTCGGTAGGGAAGCATGACCTGGTCATCAGGTTCCTTAGGGGGCAAGAAGGTTGAATCCTCCTCGTCCTCCCTCTATACCCTCTTGGAACCTGACTCTGGTGCTCAGAGCACTACAGCAGGGCCCATTTGAGCCTTTGCAGTCAGTCGAGCTAAAGTTTCTTTCAATAAAAATTCTGCTCCTGGTTGCATTGGCCTCCATCAAGCTTACTACTACCCACTTCAGGGATCAGGTAGTGAACCTGCAAGCGCTGCCCCTGAAGGAGGCAGAACCAGCTCTAGCTTTGCTCTGTCCCATCTGCGCCTTAAGATGTGGACCGGACACAAAGCTTCAGGACCTCAGAACAGCTCTTTGTCTGTTACAGAGGCCGGCAGAAGGGGAATGCCATCTCCAAGCAGAGAATGGCCCACTGGATAGTGGATCCCATCACCCTGGCTTTTCAGGCACAGGGTCTGCCCTGCCCGCTCAGGTTGCGAGCTCACTCTACTAGAAGAGTTGCATCCTCCTGGGTGCCGACTCGTGGCGCCTCGCTGACAGATAGTTGTACAGCTGTGGGCTGGGCGACCCCCAACACGTTTCGCCTTTGTGTTGAGCCAGTATCCTCCTGTGTTCTCACCTCAAATGGGTAGAAGCACCGAGAGGCCCCGGCTTAGTTTCGGCTTGTTAAACTGCTCCAGAATGTCCATACTGTAGGCCCTGTTGAACGCCCTGTTGAGCTCCTCCATCCCCTCGGCAGCCAGACATGGCAGAGCGTCTGGTGCCAGGCCCTCACTCGATGAATCCACGAGAACTGGTAGAGGGCTGGGTGCCATATGTAGTGACCTAAGTGAATCCCATCCCATTCAAGCCCATGTTTCCCCGGCAGACAGCCATTCCTCAAGAGGGTTACAATCACCTCTAAATTGTCCATATGTACCTAAACGGTTTTCCATATATGTAAGTGCTTCCGAAACCTCCTTCAGAGAAGGATGGGGCTTCCGTAATGTTCCTGTTCCAAATAGAATGGGTACGTTTTCCTAGTGTTATCCAATCTCACTGAGTGTGTAGTGCTAAGACAACAGTGACTGGCCTTCCTGCTGCGAGCCCTGGCCTATACCCAAAGGGGTGCAGGAGGCTCGCACAGGACATTGCAAGGGGCAGCATCCGTGGCCCTTTGGTAGGGATACCCAATTTCGTCAGTCATCGACATGACGTCGAGAGTGACTGACTGAAAGGGAACGTCTCAGTTGCATATGTAACCCTCGTTCCCTGAAAGACGAAACGGAAACGTCACGTCACGTCGCCACGGCTTCTGTACCACCACTGAGTGGCCGGGTTACTGACTTGGCTCCTCAGCGATAACCTAAGTATGCATTGCTCCTGCTGCCTATTTACACTTGCGGTGTGATCAGCGGCAACTGGATGCAAATATCGCATTGGTCATTGACCAATGAAATGAGGGATACATACATAACAGAGATGTTATTAACAAAGAAAATTGAAGTCAGAAAAAAGTCAGTGAATTGTGTTGTACCTGAACTTTAAAGGGGACTCGACTCTCTTTTTATTTGTGGTATACTGTCTCAGTCTAAATTACATTCACTCTGGTGTTTTAGGAAGCCAAACAAATTAGAATATAATAATAATAATAACAACAATTTTATATTATTGTTATTCTTATGACAGTAATAGCCATATATATTGTAAAATAAATTAAATTGAATATTTTATAGGTATATTATTTTTGCTTTACAGTAGGGAAATTACGATACTTCTTTCCTAATTTCTACACTTGAGATATTTTGAATTTGGACTGCATTTAAATCACTAGCTGTCAGCAATTCATTCTGCACTTCTAAGCTTTTATTTTGACGGAAATGGCAGTAGAGCTTTTATTTTGAAGGAAAAATCCAGCTTCAGTGAAAACAGGCTTACAAAAACACATCTCACTACAAATATAGTGAAATGCTGTAATCATCTGCCGCGAAAATAAAGCAAAACTGGTGGCCGTTGCATTCCCAAATGCACATTAAACTCACAACACATGCAATAAACGAGTTCACTGCATTCATTCACTGTGAACGGAGCCATTCTGAGGCACGGAAAACACTGGATCACGAGCTGATCGCCTCAACTATGTGTGCGCTTCGCTTTGAAACATGCAGTGAAAACAGACTTGATGAGAAGTTAAAATATATTTAAAAAAATTTGTTACAACCCTCTTATTTACCAAGTAATCTACTATTACAAAATTAAAATTTTTACCTAAGATTTAAAAATAAATCCTCAGTAAATATGCATGACATTTAAAGGGGTCATATGATGCGATTTCAATTTTTCCTTTCTCTTTGGAGTGTTACAAGCTCTTAGTGCATAAAGAAGATCTGTAAAGTTGCAAAGACTAAAGTCTCAAATCCAAAGAGACATTCTTTATAAAGGTTAAGAGTCAACCACGCCTACCTAAAACGGCTTGTTCTAACACGCCCCCACATGTCTACGTCACGATGTGGGAAGATTTGTATAACGCCGCCCAAATGTTCACGCAAAGAAAGAAGGCGTAACTTTTATTCTCGCTGTAGTATTGTTGTTGCCGCCGCCTCCATGTCTACTTTGTTTGGCCTCCCAAAAGAGGATGATATCCGCTTCATCATGCCTGGAGCTGATCCGTGCTGGTCGCTGAGGAAATACATAAACTTCGCGCTGTGGATCGCTGGATCGGCTTTCACCGTAGACAAAGCGGAGTCCAGCCCGGGGTCGTCACATGTGGTTGCCGCAAGCCCGCCGGCCTCACCGTTCTCAAGCCCGCCCGCCTCCGCTCACTCAAGCCCACCCGCCGCCGCTCACTCTAGGCCGCCAGCCGCCACTCACTCTAGCCCGCCGTGCGTGTCGTGTGTTTCGTTGTGAAAGCGAAACTACTTTGTTTGGCCTTCCAAAAGAGGACACGACTTTGTTGTTTGTCATTTCTTCGATCACAAATGCAGACATGGTTTTATGTTTACGCGGTGCGATGCAAAAATGAAAAACATTTAAATTGTAAAAATCGAGCGTTTCAGAAAGGCGGGGCATAGAGGAGAAACAATAATGTACAGTATGTGGAAAATAATGTGTTTTTTGAACCTTAAACCGCATAAACACATTTCATTACACCAAATACACAAAGTAATGTTCTTTTTAGCAACATCATATGACCCCTTTAATATTTTGGCTTTTGTCATTATTTATTTATTTTTTTAGAAAAAAAAGGAAAAAAAAAAATGAGCCAGGGAAGTTTCTGAAATTTGGTTAATTTGACACATAATTGACCCAAATGCTCTTTTTGTACTGTGGAGGGTGCTTTGAGTTCTGCAAGTTGGAGGAGTATGTTTTCATGGTACAATGACCTCTTAAAATACATCCAATTTATATATTTTTTCCATTATGTGATCCCTTCAAAGAAGCTTATGCTTCTTCAGCGGTAGCTTTCTTAACTTATAGAATCTTACTAAGAGCTGTAAATAAACAGAAAACCACTGAGTCTCACACATCTTATGGGTGACAAACTTGTGGGGCTGTTCTTTGCTTATCCTCTGTCTTTGTTTCTCTTTTCTTTTCTCTTCTGTCTCTTTTGTGTGTGAAATTCTCTGACATCAGGGAAAATAAGATGTTTACTGAGAATGAAATAAGGAACATCATGTTTCAAGTTCTCTCTGGTTTGGCATTTGTGCACAAGAATGGTAAGATTTCTTACACTTTCATTTGTTCTTCTCTGATGTGTTAAAGAGCTTCATAACACCCTTATGAATTTTAATTAGTTCCCAATTACATTTATAATAGTGATATGTGACATGTTTGTTAAAGTTACTTTAGGAAATTAACCTTATTATCCACCAGAAAAGGTGGCTTATGAAAGCCCATTTAAAAAAAAAAAAGAAAAAAAAAAAGTTAAATAATTGTAAAAAATAATAAATATATATATATATATACAGTCATGGTCAGAATTATTGGCACCCTTGGTAAATATGATCAAAGAAGGCTGTGAAAATAAATCTGCATTGTTAATCATTTTGATCTTTTATTTTAAAAATTCACATAAATCTAACCTTTCATTGGAGAATAAGAATTTAAAATGGGGGGAAATATCATTATGACATATCCCTAAAACCCAAACTTAACGTCACAATCAGCTCAATCGGTGATTGTTGTATGATGCCGTCTTTATTGCTGCTAAATTGCGGGACATGTTTGATAATAAAATGTTGAAAGCACAATCCGCTGTTCCTCAGGCTGAAATGTGTGCACGCGGCACGCTCCAAAACGGACAAGACAGAATCTTGCAGGAGCGGGCGGGAGTGGGACTGAAAAATCCGTCCCACGCAGGTCTCTAGTGTGCATGTCATTTTACCAAGGACTGCTTCTCTAATCTTGGCTTTTATCTTCATTGGCTTCTTCTATCTTGTTAATTTGGACTAACAAGCTCTCCGAAGCACAACCTGTAAGTACGATTGATTCTAATCACTTCGTTTAATAATAAAGAATGTAGTGTAGCTAACAGACTTTATGATCATTGTGAAATTGCTGTTTATTTTGCTGCACCGGCAGTTATAGGGTAATGTGGGAGAGACGAGCGAGCGAGTTAGTTAGGCTGCTGCGCCTGTGATACAGTTCTGCGTTCTGATTAAAAGTTAAGACAGAGCGTCTTTTGTCTGTCGTTCTTCAAACATTACAGTAGACATATTTTGGTTTACAAACTGTATTGTTTTCTCAGTTAGTCACGTTAGCACTCGGCTAACGTATCCACCATTATTGTTTTAAGTGTTCACAGTTTAGCAGCTAAACTTTAGCTGTGGGCACGATTTGCTTGCAAAAGCATTTTTGTATTTTATGTCATTATTATAAGAACGGATTGGAGCACTATATTATTGTTTTATGCAAAGTGCTTTGTCAATGGTAGCGCTCGCTAACTTGCTCAAGTACATCTTCTTTGTGCCAATCACAACAGGCTTGGCCAGCTGACCAATCAGAGCAGAAATGGGTTACAATGGTAGCGCTCGCTAACTTGCTCAAGTACATCTTCTTTGTGCCAATCACAACAGGCTTGGCCAGCTGACCAATCAGAGCAGAGTAGGCTTATGGAAGGGAGGGGTTTGCTCCGAACTTGCTTGGAACGAATCGTTTAGAAATCATTGGCAAATTACTCTAATATTAAATGTATATTCTGAGAAAATTACAATGTTTTCTGACCTTAGATGCATTTAAACCTGTTGTAGGGGATTCCAACACAATATTAGGACACTTTAAAATACCATATGACCTGCTCTTTAACAAAAATAAAGCCAAAATGGAAAGGCCATGGGTGACAAAATTAGGACACCCTTACTGTTAACATAAGAATTAAGAGGGTAAGTAGCAGTCAGGCACTGCTAATCAAATGCCTTTGATTAACTGATTATCAGCAAGTGTGAGCACCTCTGTAAAAGCAGATGTTCTGGCAGTTTGCTGGTCTGGAGCCTTCAGGTGTGTGTTAACACATTGCCAACGAGGTAAAATATCAGCAATGATCTTAGAGAAGCAATTGTTGCTGCCATCAATCTGAGAAGAGTAATACGGCCATTTCCAAACAATTTGAAGTCCATCATTCTACACTGAGGTAGATTATTCACAAGAGGAAGACATTCAAAACAGACACCAATCCTCCCAGGAGTGGACAACTCAGCAAATTAACCCCAAGATCAGACCGTGTAACGCTCAGAGAAATGGTAGACAACCCAAGAACTTCACCGCAGGCTCCACAGGCCTCAGTTAACATGTTAAATGATAAAATTCATGACAGTACAGATGAGACAAGTATGGCATGTTTGGAAGGCTTGCCAGAAAGAAAGCTTCTATCTAAAAAAGAATGGCAGCACAGTTGAAGTTTGTAAAGTTGCATCTGAACAAACCATAAGTCTTCTAGAACAATGTCCTTTGAACAGATGAGACCAAAGTGGAGATGTTTGGCCATAATGCACAGCAACACATTTGGTGAAAACCTAATGAGCATATCAGCACAAACACCTCATACCAAAAGTCACACATGCTGGTGGAGGGCTGATGATTTTGGGCTTGTTTTGTAGCCACAGGACCTGGGCACCTTACAGTCATTGAGTCGACCATGAACTCTGTATACCAAAGTATTCTAGAGTCAAAAGCTAAAGCTTGGCCAAGATTGGGTGATGCAACAGGACAATGATCCCAAATACACCAGCAGAATGGCTGAAAAGAAAAGAATCAAGGTTCTGCAATAGCCCAGTCATAGTCCAGACCTCATCTGACTGAAATCATGTGGTGAGAGCTGTGTATAAACAAATACCCATGCACAAACATCAATAAACTGGAGCAACATTGTAAAGAAGAGTGGGCCAAAATCCTTCCCAAATGATGTGAGAGACTGATAAAGTAATACAGAAAATGATTTCTTCAAGTTATTGCTGCTAAAAGTGGATCTACAGGCAATTGAATCATAGGGTGTCCTAACTTTGTCACACATGACTTTTCCATCATGGCTTTATTTTTGTTAAAGGGGTCATATGATGCACTGTAAAACCCAATAAGTTCAGAATACTCAAAATTTTTGTGGACACCGATTACCTCAAAAAATGTAATTAAGCAACTCAAATTTTTTAAGTTAACATTAATCATAAATAACAATTAAGTCAAACTAAAAAGCTTAA
>NW_015552558.1:179921-181153 GCF_001515605.1 Sinocyclocheilus anshuiensis
ACAACTAGAAATCAGTGGTTAAGTTGTATTTACAACACTGTTCCAGAACAGTTCAAACCAAATATTCGTGTGTGTGCAACACATTTTACGGTGGACTGTTTCCTGAACCTGTGAGAGTAGCCTACAATGCTGGCTGTTCTGACTGTAAGTATGTTTTCATATTTAAAGAATTTGCCACTGATGATTCAAACGCGAGTTTTGAGCAGTGTAGAGTAGCACAATATGGTAAGGGGCGTAACATTTCTGTCACACGCTTGAGGTATTCGGCCAATCACAATGCACTGGATAGCTGGCGAATCAGAGCACACCTCGCTTTTCAGAATGATGAGCTCTGTAAAAAACGACGCGTTTCAGAAAGGCGGGGCATAGAGGAGAAACAATAATGTACAGTATGTGGAAAATAATGTGTTTTTTTAACCTTAAACCGCATAAACACATTTCATTACACCAAATACACAAAAATAATGTTCTTTTTTAGCAACGTCATATGACCCCTTTAAATAAATAATGACACAGTGTGCTATGTCATGTGATATTGTTCATCCGAGGCTTTAGTTCCAAATTTTAAGACCTTCCAAGGACCAGATCATTTTTATCTCCTGATACAGAAAACCATGGAATTCAATAGGGTGTCCTAACTTTTTCACATGACTGTGTGTGTGTGTGCGTGTATATCTGTCTCTGCAGTGGGTGGAAGCAATAAACATAGATACATTCTAATGTGCATGTTGACATGTCTCTTTGGCACTATCCTGTAGGATTTTTTCACCGGGATATGAAACCGGAAAATTTGCTATGTATGGGTCCAGAGCTGGTGAAAATTGCTGACTTTGGATTGGCTCGAGAGATCCGCTCTCGGCCTCCTTATACAGACTACGTCTCAACACGATGGTAAGAGTATAAAAAAAGTGCCACTGGACTGGTAACACTTTCTATGAAGCCCGTATTTATAATACATTATAAGGGTATTCTTAAGGCACTATAATGAATGCATAATGCATTATAAAAAACCTTATTATATGTTGTATTATCTCATGAATATTTATAAGAACAGTTTTTATATATTATAATAATTACTTATTTGTGGTTATAGCTTTTAAGAGTATGATGATTTATAACACAATGAACACTTTTACAATGGATTATATTTCTCATAGTTATAATGTATTATAAGTCTCATATCTTGCCATTTTTCTTATGCTACTTTACTTAAAGCGGTCAAAGACCACTTA
>NW_015552558.1:181294-188060 GCF_001515605.1 Sinocyclocheilus anshuiensis
TTTATTGTAATATCAGTTTGATTATTTTGATGGTACCCTTTAGACAGCTGTTGATAAGTAACTCTGCAACTACATATCAAGCGGTCATTAGAGTATTAGTATGTCTGCTACTGTAAATATATGCTAACACTTTATTTTGATGGTCAACCAACAGATAAACTGACTATAAGTGTCTTTGCAAGTACGTCAACTTATTCTACCATACTAAATTGGAAAATAATGTTTTTTTAACCTTAAACCGCATAAACACATTTCATTACACCAAATACACAAAAATAATGTTCTTTTTTAGCAACGTCATATGACCCCTTTAAATAAATAATGACACAGTGTGCTATGTCATGTGATATTGTTCATCCGAGGCTTTAGTTCCAAATTTTAAGACCTTCCAAGGACCAGATCATTTTTATCTCCTGATACAGAAAACCATGGAATTCAATAGGGTGTCCTAACTTTTTCACATGACTGTGTGTGTGTGTGCGTGTATATATATGTATATATATGTACACACACACAGTTATGTGAAAAAGAGAATATACATCCTATGCATCCTATAAATACATCGTTCATTTTGTAATAAAATGTAACCATATAAAACATTGCATTTTTTTCAGTTGGTGTATTAAGCTCACATCAATTAATTAACATTAGCTCCACAGGGAAACACTAAACTAACACTCAACATCTAACACTCACAAGCTGTAGTAAGATACTGTGCAGATCTTAAATAAACAATGTCAAGATATGATACAGTCCATTATACTGTAAATGAAGTAGATTTAATATGGTGTTCATTGTGTGTTATAAATAATCATACTCTTAAACTTATAACCACAAATACGTAAGTATTATGATGTATTATAATTGTTGTTATGATTATTCATGAGTTGATATAACATATTATACGTTTTTTTATAATGCATTATGCATTCATTATAATGCCTTAAGAATACCCTTATAATGTATTATAAATACGGGCTTCATAGAAAGTGTTACCAAATATTCTACTGCTGTGGAACTAGAAAAGTTTTGTATTGAGACATGCCCATAATATTAGGTGAGGGCAGAGAGCATCGTATAATATTATAATACAAATCCTTTATCTTCGATTAAAAGAAACATGCCAACAGCTAAAAGCGTGCAAAAGCATCTTTTAGCATGCAAACATGCTAAAAGATACGTGCCAACAGTAGTACCATTAATCACTTTTATCTGGTACTAACTGTAAATGTAAATGTAAAAAATGTAAAAGTCAAATGAGTTAGTTTTTACTACATATATTATACATTTTTACTATATATTATACATTGTTCAGCTTTTATATTTTAAGAACAATGAGTAAATGTGTCCAACTGGCCATGGTTTTCCCTACTGGCTGAAATGTGAGCATTTCAAAGTTATGTCTTATGTGTTTGTGTTTAGGTATCGAGCTCCAGAGGTGTTATTGAGGTCACCAGTGTATAGCTCACCATTAGACATCTGGGCGGTAGGCTGCATCATGGCTGAACTCTACACACTTCGACCTCTGTTTCCTGGCAACAGTGAGGTGGATGAGATCTTCAAGATCTGCCAGGTTCTTGGTACAGTAAAGAAGGTATGATCAAATATGAAGATGAACAGATTGTATCAGGGAATTTGGAGTGGTCAAGTGGTCAACAGCCCAAGGTGGTGTCTAATTAGCAGACTGGAAAAATTCGTTTGTGAGGCATAAGATTTTGGGCCTGTAGAACCTGACTTCTAGGGCTGTGAAACACCAATAACTTCACGATATGGGTCAATTTTGAATTAATTGTTCTAGGTTAATTAGTAACAGTAATTGACAGTAATGCCACAGTTTTTCTGGATTTAGTCTGTCTCAGTTTGTTCTGTTCTTCATGCCATTCCAGTCAGACTGGATGATGATGAGATCAGATGTCTGTGTGGAGCACTGGCTGTAGTCTGTCTCCTTGTGCAAACAAAAATCTCACTGGATTATTACAACTAATGGCAAAATGAATGAATGGAAATATAAACTGATATTTCCTACTGACACACTACAGCAAAAGATAGAAATAGCTGACTTTAAACTATTTTGTAGCTGGTGAAAATACTAGTGATACATACAAAAAAAGGTCAAAGTATGCACATCCAAAGCGCCTTGGCCAGGTGCAAGATCAAAGGGTACATCAAATGATACAAACAAGATCTGCACACTGTTGTTCTCCCTTTATTTAGAAAAAGTTCAAAGTGGCAATGTTTCAGTCAAAGACCTTCGTCAGGCACACACACATACATTCAAAGGCAACAGCTCAGTAAAGCCAAGAACACTCTACACGACTGTCAGGCTGATTATTAATGGAATTTGGTCTTAACGACGGATCGTGCCCAGTCGGACCGGCTCTGTTCCAGTTGGGCTCAGTCGCTGTTTGCAGTCGGTAGAAAAAGTCGCATAGTGTGTGGTGTCTAAAGATAATAATCTTAGAATTCAAGAACCAGTCTTTGCCACAAATATTTTTTTAAACATTTTAATATTTGCAACTGACACCACCAATTGCGGCTATGCAGTGGAGATGCTTTTACTGTTAAACATCATTCAGCATTCGTTTTGTAATTTTGTCAAATATTTTTTTCTGGATTATGAGAAAAATCTCAATTGTTTTTGTTCTGATTTATTTCTTGTCTTTCTTTTATTTCATAAGTTAACACTGCAAATTAAATGATTTCGTTTTTTTCTGCAGTCAAAGAAATTATAGCCTAAATTATGTCAGTGATTTCTCTCATTTTAAAGAATATCAGGAATTCTTTTATTTCGATCTCCAGTCAAATAAAATGCAAGAAAATATAGAATTAGCATATAGGCCTATCTACAGGCTAATTCCATTTTTTCTTAACTTTTATCTTCTTAAAATTTGTTATGAAGAATTTTAAATCAACTTCATAACACTCCAAAGTCCCCACAAGGGGATAGGGATGATCACTTCCATTTGGAATTTGCCCTGTGAACCGTTCGGTACCGATACTCGTACCGGCACACCCCTAGTTGCATGCCTTATTCTGTGTAAGAAGCCACCAGTGTTGCCAATTTAGCTACTTTGTAGCTAGATTTAGCGACTTCCCCGTCCCTTTTGAGACTTTTTTCAAAAGTTTAGGGACAAATATAGCAATTTCTTGGACAAACCTTATCTAAGTTCTCATCTTGCCCACTGATCTACATTCATCTTTATGTAGATCAGTTAATTTGCCATTATGGTGTCATCTAGTGACATTTAGCTACCAGTTTTAGCTACTTTCAATTGAAAGCAGTTGGCAACACTGGAAGCCACATCATCTCACAGAAGGATTTATTTAACACTCGACTGACGTTATGAAGTGAGTTTGGAGTAAAAACATGTTATTAAATGTGGTATTTTCACGTGCTTTCAGGTGGAGCAGCATTTACTACACAGAGCCGTAGTTCACTGACAAGCGACGCAAACAGCTTTCATAATCGCAGAACGATTTCTTCAACTTCATAATCTCGCAATTAAATCGTCTGCGATTATGAACGCGATTTTGCGTAGCTTGTCAGTGAACTAGGCTCTGTGTAGTAAACATTGCACCATCTGAAAGCAGGTGATGGAGATCAGTACTTTGTTGTGTATATGACTCTTCAGTACTACAGATTTGGCGTATCAGATTAAAATGACTAATAGGCAAGCTATGTTTAAAAGTTGTAGGATGGTAACTCTGTTGATGCAAAAGTGTGTTACGGTCAGTGGGTTTTCTGTAAAGATCTGTGATTATTTTTTGCCATCCCTAATAATACGAATGTCCAAAAGACTAAGACATGAATCATCATAATTAACTGTAAAACGTAAGTATTCATCACTTGTATTAAGAAAACTATGAAATTGTAGCAGTTGATTTTCAGTACCTGACCATAACATAAAAATATAATCAATATACAGTCAGGTCCATATACAGTGGGTACGGAAAGTATTCAGACCCCCTTAAATTTTTCACTCTTTGTTATATTGCAGCCATTTGCTAAAATCATTTAAGTTAATTTTTTTTCCTCATTAATGTACACACAGCACCCCATATTGACAGAAAAAAACAGAATTGTTGACATTTTTGCAGATTTATTAAAAAAGTTAGCAAATGGCTGCAATATAACAAAGAGTGAAAAATTTAAGGGGGTCTGAATACTTTCCGTACCCACTGTATATTTGGACACAGGCACAATTTTTTATTTTTTTTGCTGCTGACCAAAACATATTCAAATTAAAGATATATAATGAATATGGGCTTAAAGTGCACACTCTGAGCTTTAATTTGAGGGTATTCTCATAACAACTGGAGGAAAGGTTAAGGAAATATAGCTCTTTAATATGTTACTCCCCCTTTTTCAAGGGACCATATGTAATTGGACAGTTGACTCAAAAGGTGTTTCATGGACAGATCTGGGCTATTCCTTCGTTATTTCTACATCAGTTAAGCAGGTAAAAGGTCTGGAGTTGATTCTAAATGTGCCATTTGCATTTAGAAGCTGTTGCTCTGAACCCACATCATGCGGTCAAAGAAGCCCTCCATACAAATGAAACTGTCAATTGTTAGGCTTCAAAAACAAAACAAATCCATCAGAGAGATAGCAGGAACATTTGGCCAAATCAACAGTTTGGTACATTCCGAGAAAAAAAGAACGCACTGGTGAGCTCAGCAACATAAAAAGGCCTGGATGTCCACGGAGGACAACAGTGCTGGATGATCGGAGGAATCTCTCCATGGTGAAGAAAAACCCTTTGACAACATCCAGCCAAGAGAAGAACACTCTCCAGGAGGTAGGCATGTCACTGTTAAAGTCTACAATCAAGAGAAGACTTCACGTGAGCAAATACAGAGGGTTCACCAAGGTGCAAACAAGGCCAGATTAGACTAACATCTGAAAAACATCTAAAAAAGCCAGTCCACTTCTGGAAAAACATTCTTTGGACGGCTGAAATTAAGATCAACCTGTACCAGAATGATGGAGATCAATCTGTACCAGAATGATGGAAAGAAAAAAGTATAAAGAACGCTTGGAACAGCTCATAATCTAAAGCATAAAACATCATCTGTGAAATATGGTGGAGCAGTGTGATGACATGAGCATGCATGGCTTCCAGTTGCACTGGGTTACTGGTGTCATGATGTGACAGAAGACAGAAGCATCCTGAATAATTCAGAAGTGTATAGGGATAAACTCTCTGCCAAGTTTCAGCCAAATGGAGCAAAGCTGATTGGACGGCGCTTCATAGTACAAATGGACAATGACCCAAAACATACAGCAAATGTATTTCATTGTCTTGCTGAAGACAGAACTAAAGGCAGAAAGACCCACAAACAACCAACAACTGAAGTCAGCTGCAGTAAAGGCCTGGCAAAGCAAAAAGAGGAAACCCAGTCTCTGGTGATGTCATTGAGTTCCAGACTTAAGGCAATCATTGCCTGCAAAGGATTCTCAACAAAATATTAAAAATAATTTTTTGTTTTTTTTAAATTGTAATTCCTAAGCATTTTATATTTTTGTTCAACCCCTTGAATTAAAGCTTAAAGAGCAGGTCATATGGTTTTTTAAAGTGTCCTAATATTGTTTTGGAGTCCCCTACAACAGGTTTAAATGCATCTAAGGTCAGAAAACACTGTAATTTTCCCAGAATATACATTTATACATAGAGTCATTTGTCCATGATTTTGAAATGGTTCGTTCGATTCAGTTCTGAGCGAAATGTCTGTAAAACCCTCCCTTCCATAAGCCTACTCTGCTCTGATTAGTCAGCTGGCCAAGCCTGTTGTGATTGGCATAAAGAGGAGTGCTTGAGTAAGTTAGTGAGCGCTACCATCTGTGTTGCCAAGTCCGCGGTTGTTTTTGATGTCGCGGGTTGTAGCGACCCCAATAACGTCATATTTAGGCACTGGAATGCGAATTTACCTGGGGAACCCAGACTGAAAGCGTGTATTTTACACCCCAGAACGCGATTTTTAAAGGGGGACCACCCTCGAAACACAATTGGGCTAGTTTTGAGTAGCAATTGGGCGGGTTTTGTTGTGACAACCTGGCAACCCTAGCATTCACTTTTACATAAAACAATAATATAGTGCATTTACATTTAGTAATTTTGCCGACGCTTTTATCCAAAGCGACTTACAATTGGGTAATACATAAAGTGATTCATATTAAAGTGGCAAACAGACACAGGAAGTGCTTGAAATACTAAGTTTTAGGCATTGCTCAAATAAGTACAAGCTAGAAAAGGGAAGGAATAAATCAAATAATATATATATTGTTTTTTTTTATTTATTTATTTTTTATTAAGATGAAGTGAAGTAGCGTTTAAAGAGATGAGTTTTCAGCTGTCGCTTGAAAATTGTCAGGGATTCAGCATTCCGGATAGGGGTGGGAAGATCATTCCACCAGCCAGGAACTGTGAATGAGAATGTTCTGGAAAGTGATTTTGAGACTCTCTGTGATGGTACCACAAGGCGTCGCTCACTAGCGGATCTCAGACTTCTGGAGGAGATGTAGATTCGTAGTAGTGAGTGGAAGTAGGCGGGTGCTGAGCCTGTGGCTGTTCTATATGCAAGCATCAATGTCTTGAACTTGATGCGAGCCTCAACCGGCAGCCAGTGCAAGGAGATAAAGAGAGGTGTAACATGGGCTCTTATGGGCTCATTGAAGACCAGTCGTGCCACTGCATTCTGAATCATTTGTAGAGGTTTGATTGTGCTTGATGGAAGTCCAGCCAGAAGAGCATTGCAGTAGTCCAGC
>NW_015552558.1:188105-190565 GCF_001515605.1 Sinocyclocheilus anshuiensis
AAACAATAATGGTGGATACGTTAGCCGAGTGCTAACGTGACTAACTGATGAAACAATACAGTTTGAAAACCAAAATATGTCTACTGTAATGTCTGAAGAATGACAGACAAAAGACGCTCCATGTCTTAATCTTTAATTATAACGCAGAACAGCTGTATCACATGCGCAGCAGCCTAACTAACTCGTCTCTCTCTACCGGGTCTTTTACTCCCTGCATTAACCCTATAACTACATAAACAGCACTTTCACAATGATAGAATTCCTGTGATGCCCAGTGATGAGAGGGCTCCAATCAGTTCTTAAAATAATGACATAAAAACATTGTTTAACACTTAAGCAAGCGAATCGTGCCCACAGCTAAAGTTTAGCTGCTAAACTTTAAACACTTAACAAAACAATAATGGTGGATACGTTAGCCGAGTGCTAACGTGACTACAGTAGACATATTTTGGTTTTCAAACTGTATTGTTTCATCAGTTAATGTCTGAAGAATGACAGACAAAAGACGCTCCGTGTCTTAACTTTAAATTATAAAGCTGCACTAGGTATACATCACATATTAGCACAAAAAAAAAAACTAGATATTTTGAGCACTCAATAAAAAATTTACACATAATGTGTCCATCGTACTTACAGGTTGTGGTTCGGAGACGCTTGTTGGTCCAAATGAAGATTAGAAGCCAACGAAGATAAAAGGCAAGATTAGAGAAGCAGTCCTCGTAAAATGATGAGCACAACAAAAGGTTCGAATTGTATTGCTGTGGTATCGTGGAACACAGCATCTTCTCGACACAGAGAGTGTTCATATTTCGTGGGCAGGCGGAGATTATGCTAATGTGTTACCCAGTGACGTAGATCGGTAACAGGCAGAAGATTCGAAAATATAACGACTCGTTAAGGCGATTCTGAGTCGACTCTTTCTTTTGAGAGACAATATCTTTATTTATCATGCACTTTTTTGATTAACAACTTTGCAGACTGTTTACATTGAAGGATAGCTACCTTACAAACTGCAAAAGAGATATTGTTCGAAAACCCATATGACCTGCTCTTTAAAGTCTGCACTTCAATCACATCTTGATTGTTTTATTTCAAATCCATTGTAGGGGTGTATAAAGGCAAAAGCACAAAAACTCAATTAAAAATACATTTCTGTTCAAAGAGGCCCACATACAAATTTGCATAATTTGGAGCCATGGTACCCTTAATCTGAAGAAAGAAATCATCATTGTATCTGAAGAAATTTTTGTCAACCGTTTTAGCTAATGATTTAATGCTATTAACACTGGGATTTTTTATTTTGATATGGGTCTCTAAGAAAGACTTCTATTGCCTCAATCCCTCCTTCGTGTGGAATGTTGGTATATAAAGACTCAACATCGAATGTTACAAACAATATTTCATCAGGTAAATCAATAGTTTTTAAAATTTGTATCATGACGATAGAGTCTTTTACAAAGGAGAGCAATGTAAATACAACAGACTTTAAGAAAAAATCCACAAATGTTGAAATTTTCTCAGTAAGAGACCCAATTCTAGATATAATCGGTCTTCCTGGATGATTAGTAAGGTCTATATGTATTTTGGGAAGTATATAGATGACTGGTGTAATTGGGTAATCAACCTTCATAAAATCAAACTCCTGTTTTGTAATCTCACCAACATCCACAAATTGGCATTCCTGAATTTTGTTCTTAAAAACATTGTTGGGATGAGGACTCAGTTTCTTATAAAAGACACTATCATTTGTCTTTCTACTTCTCAAAAATCATTACTACAATGGAACCACCCTTATCTGCTGGTTTGACTATAATAGTCTTATCTTTTCTTAAATCCAACAGAGCACTTCGTTCATCCTTAGTTAAATTATTGAAAACTTTGTACTCCCGTTTGTTAGAAAATATGTCCCGTACATCCCCCTCTACATTTGACTTTAACAATGAATGGTCTTTGATCAGTTTATGATGTATTTGATTTGGTTCTTATCTATCACAGTATTTAGTGTCATGGGTAAAAAGTGCGTGATAGTAAACGTTATTTTCCCCTGCAGTCAGACTGGCCAGAGGGTTATCAGCTTGCTGCTGCGATGAACTTCCGCTTCCCCCAGTGTGTTCCTACACCACTCAAAACTCTCATCCCCAATGCCACCAATGAGGCTTTAGACCTCATGAGAGATCTCCTCCAGTGGGACCCAAAGAAAAGACCCTCTGCTGCAAAGGTATTGTAAGGAAATTAACTCATTTTATCTATATTTTGTAAGGGAATTAATTATTATTATTTTAGCTCAGGTTTTGAGAGGAATCGAATCTGACGATTCGAAGTCAACCTGATTAGAACTGATTTCAAATTTGATAGGTTACACTTTATCAACGGTTCGTCCAGCGAGACGTTAACGTCCGTGTATCTTAATTTGAATATTTGTATTCTCCCTGGCCACAGGTTAATACATGCTTTTTATAA
>NW_015552558.1:191866-200370 GCF_001515605.1 Sinocyclocheilus anshuiensis
ACGAGTTCTTTAAATTCAACCTGAGAGAATCACAAAGCAGAGATTTGTCTTACGTTTACTACTTTAAGATCAATTCAGCACCGATTTCAGCAGATAGAAGACCTTGTTCGTTACTTGCGTTTGTGACAGCTGAGAAGGTTCCTTGTTGGCTGCTTGAGGGAATCCCGGGCTTTTGATTGGTTGCTGATCGGGCGTCTGGATGACGTAGTTTCTGGGAGTGCACTCCGGAGATCGGTTGGCTTCCTGGTGACGCAGAGGCTTTGGCAGTTCTTCTGAGAGAGTTTAAGTTTGCAAGACTTTAGGCTTTCGAAGATCTCTGGCATTCACGAAGCTTCAACGGAGTGTTTGAGTTCTGGATGGCCCAATCTCGTGATGGTGAGTGTGAGCAAAGGTGGAGTGCTATTAACACGGCGAAAAGAAGTGAGCTCGAAAGTGAAAGAGCCATCTGGTTTTAAGCCAGTCGAGTTGGTCCATCCCTGGTATATATAAATTGCAATGCATTTTTTGATAAATTGATTAAATGGATAAAAATAAAGATATTGGTGTAGAATGAATTCTGTTTGAGGTCAGAGTTTTGTTGATTTGGTTGGTGTGAAAGGTGTTCCCTAGGTTCACTTCGACACCCTCTGGTTTGACGATTATCTAAAGCCTGTATATATTCATGCCAATTCATTTTCAGATACTGCCCACTGAGGCATCACTTGACTGACACCCCATAAAGACATGCGTGCACAGATGCTTCTATAAAAAACTATTCATCTAGTGGATTTTAGACGTTTTCTCTTCATATTTAGAGGCTTACATCAAGTTGTCTTCACTGTTCTGATTGAATTCAATGGCATTCTATATAGGGATGCACTGAATGTTAGGCAACCGAAATTGTTCGCAAAAAGACCGAATAAATTGTACCGAACAATGACGTGACACAATCAAATAGAGGTGTGCACTAATGCAGCAAACATGTCGGTAGTGTGGAGATATTTAAAACTGTCAGAGAAAGATGTAAAAATCATTATAAGCACCGACAGCGAGAGAATGTTTAGTTCTTCATCACATTTCTCCGATGAGAAAAGGAAGGGATGGTTGTTGCTGGTTACTGTATGATGATTGAAATCGCGAAATGGCTTAAACGATTAGTAAATAAACTGCAGAATGTTTTGTAATACATGCATGAATTGCATATCTATTCTGACAGTGCCGCACAAAGTCCAAAGCGTGAGGAAAATCTGCGCTGAAACGGTCTTACTCGTCAGTTGCTCAGTAACATTTTTATTATTTTTTAAAGGCATGTGACAATGCGATACGTGTGACAAACATCATTTATAAATCTGCTGTTGTCAACAAAAAGAAGCACTCTTCCTTCGGGTTTCTGCCAAAATAAAAGCTGAGAAAAAGCAAGAACTCCAACATTCAAAAATGTTAGTATTGTAATTTTACTGTTGTTCTGTAAAATAAAATAAAAAAGACAATAATAATGATAATAATAATTACAACAACTCTAATACATTTATTATAACATTCACACATAGTGTTCAAATTGGGATCTGCAATATTTTCTAATGTTTTAAAATAATTCTCTTCTGCTCAGCAAGGCTGCATTTATTTGTACAGTAAAAAAATACATGCCTGATTCAACAAGGGGGTCTCGAAAATGGCCAAAAAATATTATTTTACTAACTTATTAATTTTAAGTTAAATTGAGCTTTGTTTGTATAATGTCTGCTAGAATGTTAAAAAATGTTCAGTGTTAAGTAAATATTTTTAAATTGTTGTTTTGTTATTGATTTTTTTCTTTGAAAAGCAAGACAAAATAGTAAAAAGCACATTTTGGCTATTTAATGTATGCAATGGGGGAAAAAAAATTGCCAAAATACATGGGGAAAAACCGCGAAAAAACGTGTTCAGTATTCGGCCCAGTGTTTCTTTTTGTTCGGCTTCAGCCAATAATTTTCGTTTCGGTGTATCCCTAATTCTATAAGTGTGTGGCTCTGTGTCCTCGTTTAAGTTCTCATGATCACTTGTTTATTATGTCTCTGATGGAGTTTGAACATGAGGATTTCTGTCCAAGTTCAGAAGCTTGCGATCCAATCTCTGGTTATTATCCATTATTTTTGTTTTATCCACCACCACATCTGATTCTAATGAGTTTGTTGCCAGCCAGGCTTCACTTTGGGGGGCAAAGCTTAAGAGTTTCAGAGTTCTTCACCTGGTTCCCAGGTGTTATATTTTTAAACCATGGATGTCACTACATTCATTAGTCTGTGCTAATGTCAATATTTGACAGCTGTTTTATGATAGATATGTTAAACGACTGATAATAATATCAAGCGACGCAAACTGCTGTAGCAAATTAGCTCAAAAGGGAAATATTTCTGACTAATTATAACTGGTTATGATTAATAATAAATATTTAGATTAGATCTTAGAATTTACTGTAGCAGAATCAATATTACAATTATTTGATCTGTCCGTCCACCGAGCAACCAATATAATCATTTATCAATTCAAGGAAAGATTATTTTCCTGGCCAAGGGACAATAGCTTTCCTTCTTTATGCAGTACTAGCAGTAATTTAGCATGTAGCAAGACTTCAAACATTCAGTGACTCCGAATTGTGAGCAGTACACATAGGCAATTAATTGTGAATATAAGGGATTTCATAAATGAAACTACAGCTAACATACAACAAGACTAAGCAAAACACATATATACAGAATGAAGAAAAGTAAGGAAGAGAGAGAGAAGAGCAAAAGAATGGCAGTATTTCACATCAATTAACCACAACCTAATGAGAATCATCAAAGAATCAAAAATCACCTTAAAAGGGGCTCAAACTTAAACACACATCTAAATAATTGTAAACGGTTACTTGCATTGGCTTCGATTGCTGAACAAGAGTCCTGATGCGGTAGACAACGGAGGTTCTTGGTGAGTTCTTTAGGAGTGAGCTGGAGGTTTTCCTGGTTCTTCTGAAGATAGGAAAGTCCACAGCCGAGTAACAGAAGTTACTTGGAAGATAAAACTGCCAGAAAATCAAACTCGAGGAGAGTTTTGAGGAGTCTTGGAGAGTGTCCGTCTCAAAAGAAGAGGTTTTCGAGCAGAGATTAGCCTGAGCTAATGACTTTCATAGTTCCTATCCACACCCACCTTTTGGGTGGAATAGCCAATACCAGGCGTGAATTTTTGAGTGGGAGAAATTTTCTTTGTCTCCCTTTATGGCCAATTTGCATGTTTATGGCCGGTCTGGATGATTGGTGCAGTTTTACCCAAAATATAGTACAAATAGTACTGTGAGAAAATACTTGTTGCCCCTTGTTGACCTGGGTAAGGGTCCGACCCAGTCAAGACACTGCTCAATTTTTTTCTCAAATATGGTCATTTTGATATAATTTTTATGATTCATGTAATTCCTTACTGAAAGTGATGAGACAAGAAAAGTTTTGCTTTTTCGACATATTAAGGCTTGTGCACACCGGGACGAATATCGCGCGCGATTATCGCCGACGTTTAACGCCTCGTGATTAAACAAAGGGCGCCAATGTGAGTGTGCACACCGGCGCACAAAACGCCAGGCGTAAAAGCTTAATTATTGAAAAAACGCCTTTGGCTCCTTTTTTTGGTTTGACGTGCCGCATTAAAAACTGCCCGACCAATTAGATTGATGCTTTTGTTCACGTGCCTGGAGCTGCTGAAGTTACAGTAAAACACGACTTGGTGGCGCTCAAGCACAAAACGGTCTTGCCGAGCACACATTGATACCTAACAATGAAGAGGAAGTAAGTAGACGAAGAAGAAGCATCAAGGCAAGATGAATGTAGAGCTGCTGGTCTCATTGGTGTCTGAACACAAATAGCTTTATGACAAACATGACAGCAACTACACAAATCTCGATAAGAGGAAGTTGTTATGGAGAGGAATTGCGGATCAAATAGGATTCGATGTGTACCGGGGTATTTTTCATTAAGCGCCATCTAATGTCAGGGAGTGAATTTGCATGTTCACTCGGATCATCGCCAGTGAAAATCGCTTGGGTATGAACACACAAGACGCGTTGAAAAACACTGGCGATAAGCGCGCGCGATAATCGTCCCGGTGTGCACGAGGCTTTGGACATACAAATAAGAGTGAATGTGGGCATATTTTAAAATATTATTTGCAAAGAGATGCTGCATAGGCGGCTATACTCCTCAGTCCACTTGGTCAGTGAAGCGACAATGCTAGCACAATCTGCCAATAAATTGACTTGATTTTGTATAGGCTTCAGACAGGTGTCACACCAGAGGATGTTTCTATAGGATCAGCAAAGGGTCTCGGGAACCTCAGGGCACCAAGTTTACTTAAGTGACAGAGATGTTTTTCAAACGTGTTCTTGAAACAGTGGTCTTTGATATTGTTATTATGGACTCCAATACAGATTACAATTGTTATGTATATAACTAGGGATGTCCCGATCAGGTTTTTTGTGCTCCCAATCCGATCCAAGTCATTGAATATTGAGTATCTGCCGATATCGAGTCCCGGTCCGATACTTGTATATTCCTAGTGTTTGGTGTTTTGTGCACAACTCAAGTACACTGAAGTTATTAAAATCAATCCAATGTATATGCAGAGAGTAAAAGTAATATATGTATGTATTTGTATGCATTTATTAGTGCTGTCAATCGATTTAAAAAAATAACAAATTAATTGCACGTTTGTTCTGGAATTAATCACGATTAATTCCACCTAAAATTATAGTTTTTAAAAATATTTTTACATTGCAATTTCACTTTCAATCTTCAAATTAATGTAGAAACAACATAAAGACAGTATTTTTAATATTTGTATACTGCCATCTTTTTTATGACTGAAGGCCACTATCACTGATACCAATACTACTGATCTCTCTATTAATGTTTCCCCCTAATTTTTAACTATTGATTAACCATTCATCTTTACAAGAGCTATCAATTTTAACATTTATTAGACTACTTAAAATAAGTTCTAATTTAAGTGAACTAGGGGTGTGTGATATAGAGCTCCGGACGTCACGTGACCCATTCTGTTTACACCACCATGCTGGCAGGCAGGGATAGCCGGGAGCGAATATGAAATGAATGGCGCCAGCAAGAGTTTCAAGGCAACAGAGTTCACTGCGTACTTTAATTCAAAAGACATAGACCTGTACATAGCAAAACTTAATAGATTAAGCATAACAGATCCCTATAATGCCCCCGTGGTGCTTTTAACGTGTTGCCTATCAATAAAGGAACGAATAGTTCCCTTTCAAGGGAACTTCGAACTGCGTCCTCTAGGGGTCGCTATGGGGAACACCTTCAGTGTGACCGGTGTCTGAAGCATGTATTTAAAAGTCTCCCAAGATTTGAATCGTTCCTTAACCTTCATGCACCTTCTCTGAGCTCAATGCTCCATAGACGGTCAGGCCCATGGGTCCTCACTGTCACACTGCCCTTATGGTTGAACCAATAATCACCCCTCTGTGGAGTGGGCTGGAGTACACTGCGTTCCCTGAGGTAAGAGGGATTTGTGTTTCTGTGGGAAACCCCTCCTTTGTGCTTCTGCTCTGAGGAGTAGTAAGCTCTATACGCATGAATGGTTATTGGGTCCCACTATTTCTTCAGATTCTATCGGGTGCTGGGTTACCCCTTCTAATCTAGCGCCCCCTTCTGGTTGAGTTAAGAAGTGCTCCCCTCTCTGTGAGGGTTAGCTAGGAGTTGCTCCGTGGCAGTGACATCAGGTAGTTGGACCGCTTGCTGCTTCCCTGATAAGCTGCCTCTATTCGGGTCAATTCAGGCAGTGAGATCCACATGGTGGTAAGTGTGCACACTAAGCACTCTGCACACTTTCTAAAATACTGTATGGTAAGGATTACGTGTTGTTATGGAGTACCGGGGCATCGCTCCCCTCACTGTAGAGGGTTATTTATGAGCATGGTGCTTTCTTCCGAGCGTTCGAGTTCTTTCCCCTTCTGAGGAGTTGAATTCCCCGCTCCCATGCTGTAGGTCGAGCCCCCTCTCGGCTGAGAGCTGGCTGTTATGCTCCCTCAGCTAGGTAACTTACTGCTAGCGATTCCAGCATTATACCATGAGGATGAGTTGGTTCTTTTCAGACGTATTGTTCTTGGGATGCGCCATTTCCATCTATGGTCTGCTCCTTCAGAGTGCCACGAGGACCCCTTAGAACGGTATCTTTAAAATCCATGATATGGTAAGTGCGTACGCGAAGTCCCTGTGCACTTTCTAAAATCCACACTGTGGTAAGTTCGCACATTAAGCTTTTTGCGTTCTTTCTAATATTGTTTTTGGGTACATGTAGCTTAGGCCTTAGGCGATAATGTCACTGACAGCCATCTAACGTCCCAGGGGCAACTCCCTTAAAGCTTTGGGTAGAGTTGGTACTTAGTGCTCGCCTGTGGTTTGGCATGCACTCCCCTCAGCATGGTGGCGCACAGAACGACTGAGAACAGGAGACGTTTCAGACTTCACTTCAGCGCCAGGCGCGAGTCAAATGAGCGCGGATATGGCAAGCCAAGAGGTTCACATTTATGCTATAGATAAATTGCGTTTACATACAAAACACCGTATTTGACGGCGTTTTAAACAATATTAGCGCCATCAAATATGCCGTCCTGATAGCAGACGCCATAGAAAACGCACATAAACCGTAAAAAACTCTGTATTTAACGGCATTTTAGTGTTTGTAAAAAGCGCCACTTTTAACGCCGTTCGGCTTGCCACAGGATGCCGTAAAAAACGCCATTCTGATTGCACAAAAGCGCGCGTTATTTACGGCGTTTTCCTTGTAGTATAATGAGCCACGCCCGCTGATTTCCACAGCCAGTAATATTGAACTGCTCTCACCCAATCAATGATGAACAGAACCAGACCAGACTAATTTACCACAGATCGTTTTAGCGGAAGAAGTGCCTGTGAACTGATAGGAAATATTTATGTACAAAGTAACTTTTTGTATATTTTCATCTCTACTAACATTGAACATAGGCCAATTCCACGTCGTTATCATACTTTTTGCCTACAAACAATAAAACAATATGATAAAAAACAATATGATTTTCTGTTATGGATTACATTATGTGAGCCAGCTAAGCGATTGTCCGTGCTGCTGTCGCCACAGTCCTGACATAAACGAGCATCTGCACGCTGCTGAAGTTAAAGACACTGTTTTAAATGTATTGTAATATTTTTACTGAATCGTCATAGGATTAATCTCCAATATGCTATCCAATAACTGCACTCAGACCCAGAGGATATGACTTGTTTAAGATGATCAGATCAAACCAGTTATTTTTGAATAATACCGACTCTGGGCTTGGAATATTTCTTTATTCGTGTGACTCAAGTTTGATTTAACAGCAAATCTAAATACAAACAAAAAGAAATAAAGAGAAATGACAAACAGTTTGATTTTATTATTATTATTATTATCATCATCATCATCATCATCATCATCATCATTTTGAATAATACCGACTCTGGGCTTGGAATATTTCTTTATTCGTGTGACTCAAGTTTGATTTAACAGCAAATCTAAATACAAACAAAAAGAAATAAAGAGAAATGACAAACAGTTTGATTTTATTATTATTATCATCATCATCATCATCACTATTATTATTTCGTTCTGTCTGGCGGAAGATCAGCTGTGACTTGACGTGACCCATGACGATCAGTTGTGGCTTGACTTGGCTCATGAGGATCAACTGTGACTTGATTTGACTCAGGAATGGCAGCTGTGACATGACGGAGCGTTGTTGTGGTCGCCATTTTGCGAGCGGTTTGCATCACCAGAGTCGCGATCAGTGAACTCGAATGCCCCGGAGCTTGTGGTTGACTAAACTCAGCAGCCACCATTACAGGCACAGACGCCGTGTCACGTTCTTCCTCCGCGACACCCACAGTAAACGAAAAGCCAACAGTCAATAAAGCATAATCCACAAACTGACTTAGGGATGAACGCGGACCCTCAAGTATAAGCTTAGACTTGAGCGGTTGATTAATGCCATTACAGAAAAAATCTATCAAAACACAGTCCGGTAAATCAGAGTGATACGCAATGTCCAGATACTCTTGAGTGTAGTCCTCGAGCGAGCGTGTGCCCTGCTCGAGGGTTACTAACAGTCTTGCAGTGTCCATACCTGGCCAATGTTCACATAAGAAGCTGCTGGATCCTTGGGTGGCCGAGTATTCTGTTACAGAGCCGACGAGATGAGAGGGATGCGGATCCATGTGCAAGCTTTTATTAATAAACAAAAACACAGGCAGGTCCGAACAACAGCAAACAGGTATATCACAGGCAAGTCAAAGAATATTCCTAGGGCTAGTGTGGGTCTTCGATCGGCGAACAGTATCCAGAGGGCTTGACAAGAGGGGTAATCCATAAACATGAGCATAAATCCAGGCGAGGAGCAAACAGAGTCCGAGACAGCAAGCAAAGGGTTAATCCAAGATACGTGGCAAGAATCAGGAACCAGGAAAAAAGGCAAG
>NW_015552558.1:200380-233890 GCF_001515605.1 Sinocyclocheilus anshuiensis
GCAAAGGGTTAACCCAAGATACGTGGCAAGAATCAGGAACCAGGAAAACAGGCAAGGCAAGACTATGCAAACTAGAGCAGGCTCCGTAAAGTAGCTATCAGCTATGACAGTGATAAACGCTAATACTCAGCAGTGAGAGAGAGGAAGTCCATGGCTTAAAAAATAGCATCATGAAATAATCAAACAGATCCTTAATAAAAGGTTAATACACTGAAATTTTTTTTTTTTTTTTTTTTTTTTTTGAATGGTCAGATCAGATTTCAAGTCATTTGGGAAGTAAATAAAAAAAAAGATGCACAAGATCTTGGCTTGGAATGCAAAATGTATAAAATCTTACATATTAAAAATAACTTATTTTGCATTTTACACCAAAACCTGGTTAATATCTGACTCTGTTACTGTACATAGTCTGAAGGAATGGATCTGATTTGACCGTCTGTTTTCAGCAGATTGTACTCAAAGCCTGGTTGCAAACAATATATTTTAGCTACATTTAAATAAAAAAAAAATGGAAAGTTGGTCAACTAAATTTGTTTATTTAAATGTAGCTAAAATAAATTGGTTGCAAACATTTACCTTAAAAATTTTTTGTAAATTCAATGAATCATTGTTTTCAGTATAGTTACTAGTTAGCAGTAGCGAACCGTGACTCTTGAGCCTATAGGCCCTCTCCATCTACCCTCGTCGGGGGAAAAAACTACCAGCCTAGCTTACGGTGTCCTCTTCTAAGTCATCTTTGACAATTCCACCTCTGAAACAAGAGGCTATAGAGCCTTAAGGCGGTCGCACACCGGACGACATGTGCAGCCCTCCACCGCGCCGCACCACGTCTTTAAAATTCCCATACATTGTTTTCCATGACTGTATGCACACCGGCGACTGTCCGCAGATCCTGACTCCGGGCGCTGTTCATAATCCTGCAGCGCCACAGAGAGAAGCAGTCAATCAGCAGAAGTTAAAAGCAGCTTGTAAGTGTATTTATTTCTTGTCTCAGTGTTTAGCGCCGTTATCGTTGCTAGGAAACGCTTGTTATGTTTACTGTGGAGACGTGCTGAAATCGCGTTTTGGTTTCGTACTGTATCGCGTACCTTGTCAGTGTCGTGCGCTTTGCTTGGCCATTTGTTGTGATAACCATCACAACAAAATTAACAATTCGCCTAACTCTCGCATACTCTTTAAAAGATTTTCCTTCCTCTTTTGTCCTCCTCCTCCCCCTCCTTCATCAACTCCAACAGCTGACGTTATTTTTTTATTCTTTATTTAAAAAAAACAACAAAAAACAAAAACTAGCTTTCAATTTTTTCTATTCTATCTACACTTGTTTTTCTTTGTTTGTGTGTGTGTGTGTATATGTGTGTGTGATTGTTGCTCTTTTGTTAGTCTTGACTGCTTTTATTGTCCTCATTTGTAAGTCACTTCGGATAAAAGCGTCTGCTAAATGACTAAATGTAAATGTAAGATTGTGTATTGTGCATTTTTTAGCAAAATGTTTGTCTTTCTGTGGCTCTAATAAATTCCGTGATTCATTGTGCTATAGATCGCAATTTCTCATCCCGTTTGCTGACATGACGCATTCAGTGTATGATACGTGTTGCACCGGGGAACCACTGTGCTTCTCGTCCGATGTGCGACCGCAACAAAACTGCACAGCGAGAGTGACTGATATTACCAAAATAAAACAGTTAAATTTAAGTCAAATGCAAATCCTCATTACAAATATCTGCACTTCAGCGGGCAAAACGTACAGACACTCCCTCCCATCACACAAAACCAACAAATGTAATGTGTTTAAGACAACACATCATGACAGCGCTGACACAAAACAAATTAGTGACAGACACTTCATGACAAACAAGCAGTGTTTATAATAAATAATATTTTTATTGGCTCAGCAGCCTAGTAAATGTCCTCACTTACGTAATTTGCGGCTTCCATCATGACGTGAATAATAGCTACTTTAGCTAGTTAGTTTATCAGCGTATATATTTTTTTTCCGAGAGATCCCCACAGCGGGCGGAACTTGTCATAAAGTTAGTGATAACAAGGCCCACCCATTTAGAGGAAAGATATGATTGGTCAATTTTTCTTGTTAATAAGCCCATTCACTGAATAAGCAGATTTGAAGAGGTTTTTTTTTTTTCACAGAAGTTGTATTTATTTTATTTAGATGATGTTTTTCAAATTATGAATTGCTTAAAGTTAGTAATAATTTAATAATAATTTTAATAAAAAATATATTTTAAAATATTTATTTAAAATTTGTAAATATTGTTTTTACAATAAGTTAGGCCCTCTCTGAGGGCCTAGAGGGCCCTGACGGTTCCCCACTACTACTTAAGTTACTAGTTAATATATTATTATTCACTTATAAATCATTGAAATGTCAACATTGTACTATTATTCTGCCATGCAAAGGCAAAAGACCGTAACTTCGATTTTTTTTTCGAAAATGAGTTATTGATATTTTTAAGACATTCAAGACATCATTTATCATATGTATAAGTATCTTGAGTCAATTTTGTTGTTTTTCCGAGAAAATTATGAGTCGTCTCAACCGTAACTTTGAAAAGCCCCGGAGAAACCAAGGCAGAGCACTGTATAACACCAGTTATGGCTCTTTCACTTTGTTTGGAAAAAAAAAAAAAAACACTAATACACTCACATTACTATATGCAATAGCCTATATGAGACAGCCCATGGTCACTAGATTTTATACAGGTGTTACTATAACGATTTTGTAAATGATTATGATGATGATCATGATGATGATAAATGATGATCAGCAACCAAATATTGATAATGTGGAAGTTATTGCCTTTTGCCTTGGTGTGACTTCTCACGTTTTGCAGACAATGCAAAGGCAGAGTACATTAACTTCAAAACGGGGGTAAAAATCAAGTTTGAGCTCACAATTTTTTATTAAAACATCTAATTGCCAAATTTCCTATAATTGTCCTACCTATAATTAGTTTGGCTGGACAAGTAAAAAACTTTAAAGTCATTTTTCTGTTTCACACTCTAGCGAGTTAAGGTCTTTTGCCTTTGTAGGGCAGTATTGCACAGCGTTATAAATAATCCATGTGTGTCAGAGAGGACATCTGTCTACACCCTCACCAGTCAGCCCTTACATTGCAGTACACACTACAAAGTATTCAAAACCTGTTGTGTAAACGCATGAGTAAAACATTTACAACTGATGAGTAGTTTACACTTTAGATTAGGGATGCAGAAAGCTTTGTAAATGATTTATTCATGCGGTTACACAACAGGTTTTGAACACTTTGTAGTGTGTACTGCAATGTAAGGGCTGACTGGTGAGGGTGTAGACAGATGTCTTCTCTGACACACATGGAGTATTTTTAACGCTGTGAGATAATAGTACAGTGTTGACATTTCAATGATTTATAAGTGATTAATAATATATTAAGTAGTAACTTATTAACCATTTACTAAGGATATGTTTTATTATTTCATGAGATGCTATTTTGAAAATAACTTATGACAGATTGGTAAATCGTTAGCATATTAATAATTTGTGAACGTATAGTCATGTTTTGTAAATGATTAGTTAATCATCATCTAATCACTTGTAAATGATTTATAATTCAATCTACAAAACAGAGATAAAAATATTAACAAATCACTTATTAATCATTTATTAACACACAGTTATGTTTTGTAAATGATTAGTTCATCGTTAACTAATCACTTATAAATGCCTTACAACTGAACGGTATTATAAAGTGTTACCGGTTATTATTTCATTTTCACAATTATTTAATATTTCTACATTAAAATGTTATATTTAAACTTAATTTTAAACTTATGCAAAATCCATATGGAAATTGTTAATAGCCAACACGTCTTTTTATTCAGATTGAAATTGTTGATTACATTTAATAATTTGACATAAGAGGACATACAGTAGATGACAATACATTTTTGTAATACTAATACATCTCTGGCTTTTTTGCTCATTATTATTTTAGGGTTTATTGTATTATAATGACATGTTGCATATTAATTGTACTATATATCAACCTCAAAGTATGATGTTCTAGTTGAGGGCATTTGTAGTGTATAGGGCTCAAACATAACCTCAAGCCCAGGGACCCCCGTTCTGCCCTGTCTGTAAGTCTGACACAAACATGTCACATTTCAGACTATAGTAATAATGTGTAATGCATACAAATGTGCAAAGAGTGCTGTAAGCAGTGGAGGAAGGGGGTGGAGAAGAACTTGAATATTTCAATTCAGTTTATTTTTGACATCGATGTTTTAATTATTCTTATAAAGACAGTATTAATGTTTGTGTAAGTAATTGTTTCTAAACATCATTTTAGGCACTCAGATACCCCTACTTCCAAGTAGGACAAGTTCTGGGCACCCTACCCATGAACCCCGATGTACGGAAGGCTCAGATAAAGACGACCCTGCCAATTGAATCCAGATCAGAGCTGCAGTCTGTCTCAGAACCAGCGTTGCAGTCACAGACTAAAGGCCAATGCAGAAGCTCCCATCAGCCACTGCAGCAGATCACTCTGCCCCAGTCTCTTTCTCAGACAGATCATCTCGCTCCATACACACAAAAGGTACAAAACCTCCTTCTCAGATGTAATGTTGTAATAACCTTTGAAAAACTTAAGATTCCCATTATGGATTTGTTTGTTTTTTTATGCCACATGATATAGTAAAATCTTAAAAGTTGTATTTTATTAACTTTTTTTTTTTTTTTTTTTACTGCATCTGTGGCACACTGTTGATTATCACAGACAATGATTTTACTTTGTTTATCAGTTTGGAAATTTGAACAGGGAATTAAGCATAAAAACGTAAGTGACTCAAAATATTTAATAATAATTGTATGATGCAGTACAGTCTGTTAAATAAGCCAAATGTCCACTGAGCCACTTCTCCCTTTCTTGACAAAATTAAATTGTGATAAATAAAAATGGAACTTAAAGTTTACCTGTTATAGTTCTCTATTGCATTTGAGTACCTAAATGAACATCAGTACAATGATACTTTGTGTTCCTAACATGAGGTGGTCGGGGGTGAGAACAGTTTGATTGGGCTGAAGAACGGACGAAGAAGGTGGGGACAGACCAACATGAAACCCTCAGACAGCTGGGATGAGTCTGACTGTTCTGATACCGCAGCATCCCTCTCTAAAAAACCCAGCAAAGGCCCTGAGGAGGAGAAAACTACTACACAGTATGATCTCTACATTCAGAGCTTAACATCAGCAGTTTTAGCACATTTCAATTAGCACACTATTCGAAACCTACTAAGCAGCCTTGCTATCTACTAAACTTCTAACAAGGCATCCAAACTGAAATTGAACCATTTGATTTGAAATGCACTGTATGGCTCTGTTTGCTCATCATTTATGAAACAAGTTCAATTCAGCAATAAGCAGTTCAACTGAAGACAGTAGTGTCGTTATTTAGCTACAGTCAGTTCAGTGTTGATTCAGTTCAGTTCAATAAATGTCAGTGTTGCAGAATTTGTCAATTATGAACATTTGATTCAGCTCTAAAGTATTTCTACAAAAAGACAATAGTGTCATTATTCAGCTCAATTCAGTTTAAAGTGGTCATATGATGTTGCTAAAAAGAACATTATTTGGTGTATTTGGTGTAATGCAATATGTTTATGCGGTTTAAGGTTAAAAAAACAAATTATTTTCCACATACTGTACATTATTGTTTCTCCTCTATGCCCCGCCTTTCTGAAACGCGTCGATTTTTACAGAGCTCATCTGTCTGAAAAGCGAGGTGTGCTCTGATTGGCCAGCTATCCAGTGCGTTGTGATTGGCCGAATACCTCAAGCGTGTGACGGAAATGTTACGCCCCTTTCCATACTGTGATGCCCTGTCAGGCCGGAGCGTAACATAAAACCATGTCTGCATTTGTGATCGGAGAAATGACAAACAACAAGCGCTACTCTACACTGCCCAAAACTCGCGTTTGAATCATCAGTGGCAAATTCTTTAAATATAAAAAACTTACTTGCAGTCTGTGAGTCAGAACAGCCGGCATTGTAGTCTAATCTACCAGGATCAGGAAACAGTCCTCAATAAAATGTGCTGCACACGTCTGAATATTTGGGTTGAAGTGTTCTGGAACAGTGTTGTAAATACAACTTAACCACTGATTTCTAGTCGTGTCCTCTTTTGGAAGGCCAAACAAAGTAGACAGCGTCACGCGGCGGCGGCCGGCGGCTAGAGTGAGGAACGGCCGGCCGGCTGAGTGAGTGGAGGCCTGTGAGCTTGAGAATGGCTCGGCCGGCGGATTCGACAAAGGAGCGGCCGGCGGGCTTGCGGCAACCACATGTGACGACCCCGGTGGGGGTGTGTTAGAACGAGCCGTTTTAGGTAGGCGTGGTTGACTCTTAACTTTTATAAAGAATATCTCTTTGGATTTGAGACTTTAGTCTTTGCAACTTTACAGATCTTCTTTATGCACCAAGAGCTTGTAACACTTCAAAGAGAAAGGAAAAATTGAAATCGCATCATATGACCCCTTTAAGTTTTGTTCTCATCCGATAGTGTCAGTGCCTTCAAATCCGTAATATTACAGAATATTAAGTGTCTTTTGAGCCCCACTAAGCAAGCCAAAGGTGACAGTGGCAGGGAACCCAAACTCCATCATTTGAGAGAAATGGAGGCAAAAACCTTGGGACCAGTTCTCCCCTGGCCAAATTAACAGTTTAAGAACGGTTTAAGGAGACTGAAAGATTGATGTTATTCAGTAAATTTTGCATCAGTCTCTTTCTGCATAAAGATCAGCATACATCACACTGGCATTAGGGGAAAAGGAGTGTTGTAGTCTGAACATGAAGGTAGAGTTGCTATTTAGCCAGCAGAGTTGTGGACTCGAGTCACATGACTTGGACTTGACTCGGACTCGAATCCCAAATTTGAGGACTTGTGACTTGACTCGACATAATCAAAGAAGACTTGTGAGTCGACTTAGTCTCAATTAGTGCAGCTTTTGGCACTTAGCCAGAGAGGGACTGGCTCAGTGAGTGCTTGTTAGTGTTTTCAACCACATAATGTTAAGGCTATTTAATGTTTCGGAGTGTCTATTTACACTCCTGCCTTGCTGGCAGAGGCTATTTACACTAGCTCCACCCAGAAACGTGTGATAGGGATGGTCAACAATATAAAAGACGGCAGACAATTGTCAGCTTCAGTGGTGTAGATGGTAAAGCGTGTATTGTAGTCTTTTTGACGCGATCGAACCAGGTTTGAATCCGCCTTTTGCCGAACTTTTTTTTCTACCTTTTCAAATCTCATATCACATTGGAGAGGCATTTATTTTCAATAAAAATTAAGGAAATAATCAAAAAGTTGAAAATAAAGTATCGGGTAGGGTTAGGGTTAGGGTAGGTGTAGGGAGGGCTTTATTGTCCCAATAAGGTGGCATCCATTTAATAATTTGAATTAAAATTATAATTTACACTCAATACGTTATTACTGCATACTGTTTTATAATGTACTATAATACTGAGGTGCAGATAATTGCCACTATTTGCAATGAGTAGTATAAATAGCAGAAAATCCTGCTATTTTAACATAGTGTAAATAGAATCTATCGCTATCTGCACTTAGTGTAAATAGCATATTGTTAAAAATACTGCTATTTTCACTTAGTGTAAATAGAATCCATTGCTATTTGCACTTAGTGTAAATAGCATCTATCGCTAAGAAAATATGTTATTTTCACTTAGTGTAAATAGCATCTAATTGCTAATTAATAATAATAATAAGAAGAAACACAGATGTATGTGGAAATGGCAATAATAAAAAAATGTTTTGACGTCAAACACACATTGTATGTAGCCTACCTATAAAGTTCACTCTATTGTTCCTGTTTACCAGCCACTCACTTTCATGTCTTTCAGAAGAAATGGATGAACTCACTTGTTGTAAATCTGACAGGCTCATACTGCATGGTAGGCCACATTAGGGCTGTCAAAAAAAATGTGAATTTAAAATATTCGTTGAATTTAAAATAAAAAACATCAATGCGGAGAAGATTGAAACCAAGCCGTTCACACAATAAGCATATTTCGCGCATTTTCTAGAGGGACGTCTATCACCGTTGCACTCACGTCTCGCACAAAATAGCCGAATGTTTAGAAAGCCATGTAAAATTAATGCAATTTCAACTTTGAAAAAACATATCTCGAGACATGTTTTTTTCCCCCATCTCACTTCAACTCGTGTTTTTAAATAAAAAATGTACTCTGTGTGATTGGCTTTCAGCCCTTTGTATTAAACTATGCATACATACATGATGCTGTTTTGTTTATAGTTCTTTAAGCAACTTACTTAATCATAATTGGTTTATAAACATTATTTTAAACATTATGCACTTTTTTTCACAGATATCATGTTATCTTATGCTTTGAAGAAACGTGCATTAGTAATATTTTGCTCAATGCGCCCTCTTGTGGCCTCAGGAGAGAAGCCAAACTCTTTTCTTCACCCTAACTGAAATTATGCATTTTAAATTCGAATATAATTCGAATTTTTATAATATTTAAGTACAAAATTCGAATTTAGTTTTTCAGCCATTTTGACAGCCCTAAGCCACATATAGACCCTAAACTAAGCCATCAACATTATTAACTTGTTTAAAACACAAAATGCATTCACTTACATATATTTGTGTATCTAAATAGCTACAGTTTTGGTGTGAATAATTTTGCATGCCTCATTTCTTAAACCTACTATAGTGAACGGTGTGGTGCCGGACATGTTTGGTTTACTTGTGGCCAAGAGACATATACCTTGTAAACTCAACATGTTAATTTAAACCCAAACTTAACTCAAACCCTAGGATTATTAAAATATTAACGTTTTATTTTGAATGAAGAATAACAAAAAGACAGTGCAGTGTCATGATTATAACTACTATTGCACTTGTCTCCATGACAGCATGACATTTGAATAATTTATCAATATTTGTTGAAGGAATTGCCTATATAAGAACATAAAATAATATAGAGCTATAAGAAAAGACATTATCCAATTCGTCTTTTAAACCCATTCACTGATGGTTTCTTATTTTTATTTAACATTTGTATATTATAACTACTGTTATATATTTACTTTTCAGCTTCATTTTATGTATCTCTTTGCCCAGTAATTAACATTCTGTATCAGCGTATCTGTTTAAGACTTAAAGTACTATAAAGGTTTTGTAAATACTATAAATACCCAACAATCATGTCAATAAAGCTATGTCTATTTCTGTAGACCTACGTTAGTAGGTGGCGATAAATGAGTATTAGCAAGTTGTTAAATATTTGACTCAGTTGATTCATTAAAATCACTGAATAATTTACAAATGAAACAGTGGACTTGAAATTATTCATTCATTAGGCCTATATTTGTTCACAATGATTCATTCCTCAATGAAACACCACTAATTATTATATCTTTATAATTATACTTACTATAGACTATTAATGACTTCAAATTTACTGTAGTAATTAATACAGAGACGCTACTTCGGGCAAACAGCACTAATGACTTGTTTAGGACTTGAAGCTTAAAGTTGAGGACTTTACTTGCCTGTCTAGACTTGGGACTTGTCTGTCTTGACTCGAGACTTG
Source organism: Sinocyclocheilus anshuiensis (assembly GCF_001515605.1). Lineage (NCBI taxonomy): Eukaryota > Metazoa > Chordata > Actinopteri > Cypriniformes > Cyprinidae > Sinocyclocheilus > Sinocyclocheilus anshuiensis. The sequence goes on from NW_015552558.1 coordinate 210,009, forward strand.
AATGCAAAGACTTGAGACTTACTTGTGACTTGCAAAACGGTCCCACCTCTGTTAGCCAGTAGTAGACGATTAGTAGTAGAGGCTTATCAATGGCCATAATCACAAAGAATATCCTTCTTGTTAAAAACTGTTGTAAGAAATTAACTCATTTGTAAGGGAATTAATTATTATTATTTCATTGAGGTTTTGAGAGGACTCGGATCTGAAGATTCGAAGTCAACCTGATTAGAACTGATTCCAGATTTGATAATTTACACCTTATCTACCGTTCGTCCAGCGAGACGTTAGCATCCGTGTATATTAACAATTTTAATATCTCTATTCTCCCTGGCCACGGGTTAATACATGTTTTGATAAGTTATAAGCTACGAGCTAGGTAACAAGGATCTTTGGCAAGGTTTGACTTTAAAATTATACGACACCAGACAATGATTCGTTATCGTTCATTTGTGTGATGTTCGCAAATGCCTTACACTGTTTTGGTCCCAGCTTATTCTAGCATGATGTGTTCATTGCTGGCCATAAGGATCTGTGCTGAAGGCTTGTCTAATCTAGAAAGCTGCATAAAGTTGCTGCCTACCTTTTTAGCAGACTTTTGTGTTGGGAGCATGCCTGTGAAACCTACTAGTATCATAGTCTAGTATCATGGCTGCTGACTAAGTTTGAGAATAGGGCTTTTGTGCTTCTTTATTGCACTTTTAATTTCAGTTATTCCATTTGAGATTTCACTCTTTTTATGTTATGAAAAACTTTGCAGGCCCAAGGACCAGAAACCCCTTTATACATTTAGCACTGTAACAAAATTACCAAACACCAGCAGAATGAACCAACCAGACTCTAGTCACCAGAGCACCTCTTCTGCCAGACAACATTACCTGCGCCAGTCCAGATACCTGCCAGGCAAGATATCAGTTTAATTTAGTCACTTCATGTTTTTCTTTCTTTGTTTTTTGTTTATGAATTACAGTGGATGATTATCAATGCATATTTGAAACTAGCTCACAATGCTGACAATTCCTGACATGGCTTTCCACACATTTTAAAAGTAATATCCCTGCATGTATGCAGAGACAGATCATTTGTAAAGGCTTGAGATGAGTATCTCATAGAACACAGACCACATGTTCAGATCTCATTGACAGTTGACACATTGCATCACTGCTTATTTGCATAAAGGTTAATTTTTCTCGACTCGTTAAAAATAAATGCCTTCTAAACAAATGTTTAATGCAGCAAATCACTGTATATGTAAATACCACATTAGACTATTTTGAATAAATTAGGTTTTACATAATAATTCTATCAATCCTAGGGTTAATAAGCAAGAACACATCATCTCTGAATAACAAGGAGTCTCAACAAGACTTGCGGGACACCTCAGCTATGATGAACAAACCTCTCGCACCTATTGGAGGAGCGCCAGTGTCTATAATCAGCCCAGGTGAGCACAAATGAATTCAAGCTGAGACTTCATCAATACCCAATGCACAAATTTCTCAAATTAATTTGCAACCATAGAATGCAAAAAAGTAAACAACAAAACCTTACACAAATGCATAAAGGGGGTTAAAATTAACTTTATTGTACTTGATGTTTCTTTTTTTATTATTCAATCTTTTTTTAATGAAATGAAAAGACTTGATACACAAATGTTTCACTTTTCTTGTATATATGCAGTGAAAAAGATATTATATGGGGCCAAGCACCGAAGGTGCAATGGCACCTATTGTATCCGTTGGCGTTCCTATTATTATTATTATTCTTCCTCTCTGGAAGTCTATGGCAGCCCATAGAACCACTTGCTGGAAAGTTATGAAATTAGGCCGGGACACACCAAGCGACGTCGGGCTAGTTTGTTTGGTGTGTTTCACACGTCGGCTCTTGTCGGGCTCACTTCGGTGGAAGAATGCCTGATTCAACATGTTAAATCGGCATCAGGGCCATCAGCTAGAGTGAGAACTCTGATTGGATGCTCAGTTTAGAGAACGAGTCAGTGCCGGAGAATTAAAGCGAAAGTGATTGAAATGAGCAAGTAAATGAAGGCAGGCCCAGACAGAAGACTGTTCTAATGTTACGAGATCTTACCCAAGCATTCCAATATGTGAATGTTTTCATAACAACATGAGCCACTTAGTTGATAAGTTATCAACATAATTGATATTCAAAATGGCAAGCAAGCACTGCTTTGTTTACATTTCGTATATCCGGTTTTTCCTTTTGGATGACGAATATATATTATTGATAGCTGCTGATATAAGACAGTTAATTCCTCTCACGCAAGCGCAGAACGCACATGTTATTTTGCAGTTGGCTGTAGCCTGAGCGGTGTGTTCAAGTGCAGCTTTTTGGTCTAGGCGGTGCTGACGTGAGGCGACAACACCATCGGCTTTTGTTGCCGCTAGTTCTTGACAGCTTGGTGTGTCCCGGCCTATAGAGGACAGTCTCAACATTAACCATAGGAAGTTTGGAGTCTCAAACTCAAACTCTCTAGCGCCCGTTAGGCCACCACTTTGGGTAAGGGGTCCGCGCACAGCTTGCTAGGCGCTACGTGTCAGGTGGTTCGTGGACGCTGCGCGCCGCCCCCTAGACGATTTTTCCCGCCCCCAACGACTGCCCGGGCGCCGAGGGGGGGCCCGGCAGGACACGTCGGAGGCGTGAGCCGGGGCCTGGAACGGCGACGGATCTGCGCTCTTTTTTGCGCATTTTGTTGCAATCTGTAGGTCGGTCACAGGGGGGCGGACTCCTGACGCGGGGCGCTTACGTGAGGCCTGTCGAATAGGTTGGGGGTGGGCGTCCACGGGCAGCCTAAACCTCCCACGGAGAGCTTATTTGGCCGGCAGCTCCCTATTGGCCCCTCTGGCCGACTAAGGACCGCCCCCCCAGGCCCAGACAAGTTTCATATACATCCGAGCTTGTGAAATGGCTTAATTTGCATAAAAATGCACTGTCCACTGAAAGCCTGTGGAGGCCCCCTCAAATAAGTTACAGCTGTCACTTTCTGATGTTGGGAATTGGAGTTGGATTTTGGTGACTTTCACCCCCGTTGGTGCCTGCCCACCCGTGACTTATTGGACGGGACCTCCACAGGCTTTCCGTGGACAATGCGTTAATAGGTCATATGTCATAAATACGATGATTTTATTGGTAAATACCTACAGTACAGTGCTCAGGACACACCGTCTGGCAGTTTCGTATGCAACGGAGCTCATAAAATGGCTTGATTTGCATAAAAAGGCACTGTCCACGGAAAGCCCGTGGAGGCCCCGTCAAATAAGTTGCACATTGGCACTTCCTGCATGACTCGGCAAAATCGCTGCAAGTTGCCCACGTGCAACTTATTTGACGGGTGCCTTCACAATGGGATAAGTTGCACGTGTCAGCGGCCCCCGTACGGCCCGAGGGGGCCCGAGCGGTCTCATATTTCACAGGAAGTTGCGTCACTTGGCCCTCGAAGACATACCGAGAGGGCTAGGTCGGGAGATGCCAAGAAATATATTTCTTTCCTCTTCATACAACTCTCTGTCTCTCATAGGCCTCTGTTGGGGAAGGGCCTGTGGAGCAGTTTCTTTCTCAGTGCCTGATTGGCTCGGGAAGCATCTAGGGCCACGAAACTCCGGAACCCGATTCGGGGGCCCTTGACGGTGCCCTGTGATGAATCTCGGGGCCCTGTGACCCCTGTATACCCAACATCCCACTTGGGGGTCTTTTTTCGGCTGATCGAGGGAGATACGGACACGGAACTCCAGACACTGTCCCGGGGGACCGTGACGTGACGTATATGTCAATTTCGGGGCGATCGGACCTTTCTGTCTCACTGTCCGCAAAACACCTATGAAAACAAATGGAATAAGTTGCACGCGTCAACGGCTCCCGTTTGGCCCCTGGGGGTCCTAGTGGCCCCAAAATTCACGTGCTGGTAGCCTAGGGGCCCCCAAACACCATATCGAGCGGACAAGCGTCTACCCCGAACGCAAAGTAGTCTGTGCACATTAGGAAAAAATTTCTCAAACAGGCCCCATGCTCACATTAGGCCTAAAACCCTTTTGATTTAACTCGAGTGCCCAGAGGTGAAAATATATCTGAACTGCAGAAACACATGCTTAGAAGTGATCTATATTTCCGAAACTCTGGCCCCCACGTCGGGGGCCCCTATGCTACCACCGTACCGAATTTCGAGGTCCTGTGACCTTTTGACCCCTGTATACCCAACATCCCACTTGCAACTTATTCAATGGGAACTTCACAGGTGGTTTGCAGTCAAGGGGGTCTTTTTTCGGCCGATCGAAGGAGATACGGACACGGAACTCCGGACGCTGTCTCGGGGGACCGTGACGTGACGTATATGTCGATTTCGGGGCGATCGGACCTTTCTGTCTCACTGTCCGCAAAACACCTATGAGAACAAATGGAATAAGTTGCACGCGTCAACGGCTCCCGTTCGGCCCCTGGGGGTCCTAGTGGCCCCAAACTTCACGTGCTGGTAGCCTAGGGGCCCCCGAACACCATATCGAGCGGACAAGCGTCTACCCTGAACGCAAAGTAGTCTGTACACATTAGGAAAAAGTGCCTCACACAGGCCCCATCCTCACATTAGGCCTAAAACCCTTTTGATTTAACTCAAGTGCCCAGATGTGAAAAGATATCTGAACTGCAGAAACACATGCTTAGAAGTGATCTATATTTCCGAAACTATGGCCCCCACGTCGGTGGCCCCTAAGCTACCACCGTACCGAATTTCGAGGTCCTGTGACCTTTTGACCCCTGTATACTCAACATCCCACTTGCAACTTATTCAATGGGAACTTCACAGGTGGTTCGCGGTCAAAGGTTTTTTTTTTCAGCCAATCAGGCAGGTTTGGACACGGAACTCCGGACGCTGTCCCGGGGGACCGTGACGTGTATGTCAATTTCGGGGCGATCGGCCACTGTCACATTTTTAGGAACAATGTAGAAACTCAAAATTTTGGATCTCACATCGGGGCCCCCCCGGCTACCCTCGTATCGAATCTCGAGGTCCGGTGACCTTTTGAAGCTGAGTTAGACATACGTCCTACTTTGACAAAAAACAGGTGTTTAGGGGGCACGATAGGCACCTCGTGGGCATGAGGAAGACAATGATGAAGTTTAGGTGGTTTTAGGTTGTTAGTGGTCAAAATAGGCGCTCCGTGGGCATGAGGAAGACTATGATCAAGTTTAGGTGGTTAGGGGTCAAAATAGGCGCTCCGTGGCACCGAGGAAGACTATGATGAAGTTTAGGTGGTTAGGGGTCAAAATAGGCACTCCGTGGCACCGAGGAAGACTATGATGAAATTTAGGTGGTTAGGGGTCAAAATAGGCGCTCCGTGGCACTGAGGAAGACTATGGTGAATTTTAGGTGGTTAGGGGCCAAAATAGGCGTTCCGTGTCACTGAGGAAGACTGCGATGAAGAAAAGGAGGTTCTGTAGCAGCACGAGGGTGCCTCCGTACGGAGCCTATGGCCGATTTCGTGGCATAACCCGCGTTTTCGTAAAACGTCCACATCGCCATTAGAATAAGTGGCTCGTGTCGTTCACAAAGTGAGCGCGAGCCCTTGCACCAAGTATTCGTCCAATGGCAATTTTTTTAAATTGAAAAAGTCCCACGAACCACCTGAATTCCCTTACGCCAACACTAACGCCCAAATTTGCACTTACGTTTATGCTACTAACTTTTTTTCCTCTGATTCCTTGGCTCATGCCGACTCAAATGGACACCAAAATTTAAAATTCTACGGGTCAAGATTTTTTGCAATATTCCATAGTTCGAAAAAAGTACTCGTCCAGGCGGTTTGTCACCAAAATTGTCTCAGATCTTCTTCAGACCATGCTGGTAAAAAGTTATGGAATTCCAGTTGATTAGTCTTACCGTTCTCGAAAGATGTGCAAATGAATTCAACGAAAAGCATGCAAAAATGAATATGAGGCCATATCTCCACAATGCTTTAGTGTATTCTGATCAAACATGGTGTGTGTTATAACAACAATGACCTGAGGCTACCTGCACAGTTTTGGCGCAGCGCCACCTAGTGGTGGTCAAAAGTTATAATGACATTTACAAAAATGCTAGTAACTTTTGAGTATATTAGCCTATTGTAATGAAACTGGTCTCAGTATATTCTTTGGGTCATGCTGAGAACATAGATACTAATTTTGCCATAGTCAGCTGAACTTCCTGTCAGCCACTTTAACCCTCTGGGGTCCGAGGGTGTTTTGGGGCCTGGAAAAGTTTTGACATGCCTTGACATTTGTGCTTTTTTCAGTTGCTTACAAACATTTGAATGTCTAAAGTTTAATAACACTGTAATCAGCACAAACTGGGCTACAATAATATGTGAGCAGCATGTATGTACGTGATTGTGTTTTTGAGAAAACAACATTTATGCGTGCTTAGTGAAAAACTACAATTTTAAAGTCACTGAAATAAGGCCATAAAACACATACAGAATATTTGATGGAACTGTCAACCCCAGGGGGTTAATTCATGTTGAAAACCTACTTTTTCGAACTCCTCCTAGACCATTTGTCTGATTTTCAAAAAAATTGACCCTGATCATCTTCAGACCATGCGGGCAAAAAGTTATGGATTTCATGTCGATATATGAAACGTTTGTCGCCAAACTGCATCTGAGGCTGTATCATATTGACATAATGACACCAAACTTTGAATAGGCCATTGTTACCTCACACTGACCACGCCACATCAATTTGGTAACAGTGCCACCTATTGGTCAAAAGTGATAAACCATTCATTAACAATTAATAATGAAATTTACAAAAATGCTTAATTTTATGGTCATAACATTAGCCTATTGTAATCAAACTGGCCTCAAAATATTCCTTTGGTCATGCTGAGAACACTTTTTCGAACTCCTCCTAGACCATTAGTCCGATTTTACCAAAATCAAGTCAGATCATCTTCAGACTGTACTGACAAAAAGTTATGGATTTCGCACCTATTGTGATTATCCATTCATTAACCTTTAATACTGAAATTTCCAAACATGCTTATAACTTTTGAAATGAAACTGGTCTCACAATATGCCTTGGGTCATGCCGACAATATAGATACCAATTATGCCATAGTCAGCCAAACTTCCTGTCCACCATTTTGATTTCCAATAAAAACATGACCTCCTAGACTGTTTGTCTGATTTTCACCAAAATCGAGTTAGATCATCTTCAGACTGTCCTGACAAAAAGTTATGGATTTTGTGTTGATAGACAAAACCGTTTTTGTATAGCAAAAAAAAAAAAACTCACACAGAACAGACCACATTGATTTGATAACTTATTGGTCAAGTGAGAAGCCATTAAATCATATTACTAGTGGTTTTATTTATGATTTTTCGGCCATTTTGAATAAAATCATCTTAAAATGGCTTCAATTACTCATTGCTGCAGTTGGTCTGATGCTTGCTAGGTTGTTTGTTTCTGTAGCGCTTGGCACCTTAATTGCTGCTTGCAGCTATATTTTTTAAAATGCAATTCTACTTTTTTGAATAAACCCAAACAAATTTGAAAGTATGTATTAGTCTTGTAAACTTTAATGTAAATGTGAATGTGTGTTGTATATATGTTGTAAACTTTCACAACCCACAGTTCTTGCAGATATAATGTGATTAAATAAATATGGGACATTTTGACAGCCTTGATGCAACCTTGGGGTAGTGATACAAAACTTTGAAATATTCTCATCGTTTGGCCATGAAAAAAGACATTGACGAGGGTCAGATTTATTATTTTTTTTCTATGAAATGCTGAATTAACGAATGTTTTTTATTTTAAAATAAAATCACTTTGTCAATTAGACCCCCTTTATGCATTCTGGGGTAAGTAAATTAGGCATTGTAAGCTGTAGCAACCAAACTGTATAAAAACTCATCCATTTACCCCTTAGAGTAGTTTTAACCTAGTATTAATCTTACATATTTGACTAACTTAGAATTATGGGTCCCCCACATTGCTGACCAAGTGTTACATCAGCCATATTCTTAACCACAAACACCTCCCCCCCACACACACCCGATCCCAGTAATTGTAATCGATTGTGCATAATTCAGAATTAAATTGTCAGTGCCTTAAATTGAAGTCAGTTCCTGAATTTGAAATGACAGCAAACAGGATGCAGAATTGTAATTCAAAATTGAAATTAATAAAGTAGAATTAAAATTCTAAGCAGTGTTTACTGTGTAGTGTAGTTTTTAAAATGATACATGTCTGTTTTATGCATTACACTCAGCACAGTTCCTTTGTCTAGGAACATTAAATAGATAACTAGATAAATTGCCACCTAATACACTTATAAAATTAAATTTTTTTTTTATTTACCAGAGTGGGTGAATGTTTAATTTCCCAGAATTTATACAGAATTTCATAAAGTCACCTTAAAATAATATAGTACACATTTAGTGCTGTCATATGGCAAAAATCTGTTTCATAGCTGTATAATTTTGACAGATTAGAAATGTAACCCTTTAAACCCGAGGTGACCCGCATGAAAAAAAAAACAAATCATCAAATTACTAAGCAACCCCTAAATGGAATAACACAAAATGGGTATAATTTTAAAGCTTAGAATCTCAGCTTTTCAATGAATATAATTATTTTGATCAACTCTTAACTAGCGCTGAGCAGTCCCTCTAAACCAAAGTGTACCGCGGATGGGACGCCCCCCCTCCGTGAAAATATTACTAATATTTTTCAAACCACTGCCTTGAACAACAAAAATTGGATATCATTTGAAAGCTTAGAGTCTGAGCTTTACAATGCATGTAATGCATGTATGTCACTTTGATTAACTCCAAAGTAGTGCCGAGTTATTTGCTGATAAATTATTAAAAAAAAAAAATCATAATTTACAAAAATACGTTTTTTGTGCAATGTACTCTAATATGTCAAAAAACATTATACAGCTCGGATAGTCATGTGTCATATGTCATTTGAAAGGTCTCATGGAGTAGAATAAAGCGAGCACAGTTTGGGGCTTTGAATAAACTGGAGAAGTCACCCTGAGACCCATATGAAAATAATATATTGATGTCACCATTTTGCTTGTAACTTCATAAAAATAGGCAACCATTATTTAGAGCAGATTCTCCTGATTAAAAAAAGCCCAAAACCACTATAATCCGTCATTTATATCTAAAGATTTTCCTCATGAATTTATAACACACATAAAACTGCACAGGCCCATGTAGCTTAGCAAAAAATATAAGGTAGCTGTCATGTGGCGATTTCGCTCGTAACTTCATGAAACATGCATAGATCATAGAAAATGGCACGTCATTATTTGCAGAAAATTCTCCCAATTAAAAAGAGCCCAAACTCACCATAATCCATCGTTCAGGGCTGCGTTTCCCAAAAGCATCATAAGCTTAAGTTGATCGTAAAAACGATCGCATGAATCATCTTAGTCTTGCGGACCATATCCCAAAACCATCGTAACTTAAGTAGTACTTGAAAATCTTCATAGATCTACCAGTGCTCTGGAGTAATCGTAAAGCCCTACGTGCATCGTAAGAAGACAGAATTATGAGGTCACCTGCAGGACAATCGGCAGATTACACCTTTAAATTTATTCAAGTGCAATGTGATTATAGCCTAATTAAAGCTTTTGATTGTACTTTATTTTACACTTTATTACTCTTTTTTTTTTAATGAATTTATAAATTAAGTAATTAAAAAGGGCAAAAAACAAAACAAAAAATATAAATACACATCTAAATTAAATGACTGAACAAAAAAAAAAAAAGTAATATAGGAAATATGCTTCAAAGACTGGGAAAAATAGGGATAAACTCAAAAAAATATGTCCTTTTTTTCTGCGCGCAGCTTTCTCTGTCAAACAAATAAAAAAATCAAAATATCAGGTCGGGTCGGTAAATGTTTAGACTTTCTCCCCTCCGCGCAGGCGCAGCACAGCAGTGTAGCACACATTGATCGGCACATGCGCATCACTACAGACAGGCAGAAAGCCGCAGAAGTGAAGCCCTCACTCCCTTTCCAGTTGTGTTTGTCTTGCTGTGGAGGTGAGTGGTGATGAGCAAAAGACTAAGCTACCTGTGCCTCGAATTTACTGCTAATTATCCAAAAGGCAAATATAGTTAATTTGTCTTGCTAACATTCATGACTCATGAGAGAGCAGCTACCATGATGTAAGTTAGCTAAAGTTAGCTAAGGCATTAAGAAATCTAGTAGGTTAGACCAGTGCGCGTTCTTTCACTGCATGATTCAGTATATTAAAATGAATTTAGAATGATCACAAAATGTTAGATATGGGGGCAGAAATGTATATATTTATATAATTTAATATAGTTAATCAGTATCACGCGAAGACTGGCGTTTATTTCCTCCAAAAAGCAGCATGATTACAAATGTGATACTGATTTTATACAGCAGTTCAATAAACAAGAATTTAATATTAAGACACTTACTTTAAGACTTAAAATTGACTGTTTTTGCTCTATTTCGCCAACAAATATAATTCCAGTTTGCGTCTCTGAGCAACAAGACTGTTTCATTCCTGAATGAATCAACCGTTTAAATGATTCGGTTCAGTAACAATGACTCACTTATTAACAGTGACTTGCTGCTACCTACTGACTGTTTTAATTTCACATTTAAAGTGTCTTTTCATTTAAAAAAAATAAAATAATTTCAAATATCAATATTCAACGTTTTATGTTTAAAATATCAAAACAGCATTAATGCATTTGTAACTGCAGGTTAAATACATTCATGTCCTGCATTAAACATTGTGTAAATGCATCTAAATGCCCCTTCTAATGCAGCTTCTGTGTTTTCTCTGCATTGCAGATTAATTTTGTCAATACTGATTTATTTTCTTGGTAACAGCCCAAATGACTTATTATTCTAATTGACTGATTCCATTTAAGAATTTGACTGAAAAGATGATGCACACTTTTAGTAAAAATGGCTTTATAAAGGTAAAAATGCCCATAAAAGGTAAAAATCAATTTAAACTTATTGGAAAAGATTATATTCTATCACTGCTGTGAAATGATCACCACACAGAATATGAAGAATATCAAAAACTTTAGGAGTCAGCTGTCCACGGTAGTCCTTAAGATATCAGCACAATAACACACTCCGCATAATATTGTCTAATTATTATTATCGATAAAATCCCAGAAAATATTGAGATATATTTTTTGTCAATATCGCACACCCCTAATATGTTTAATGTTTTGTTTAGAAAAAAAAAAAAATAAAATAAATATGAGAAGTGCCCTTTTTTCCACTTGAGCCCCTGCCCCTCAAAATGTCTGTGCACGTCCCTGTATATTATTATATATTGTAGATTAGTAGTATACTTATAACTATTATATTATATTATATTATATTATATTATAATATAATATATTATATCCGAGCTGTCTGGAACGCAGCATTAGGTTAACATTTCAATAAACGAGGGTGTACTACGATTATGAGCATTCTATAAATTGACATTTCAGCATTTGACAAATGGATAGCGACTCCTGTAGCGACGGCTACGTGCGATTGTTTTAAGTGCATTTTTGGGAAACGGCATGTGAAACAATAACGAACGTTTGTAAAATGATTTGTAGAAAACGCTCTTAAGCACTAAGATCAATCGTTATCGAGAAACGCAGCCCTGATCTAAAGATATCTCTCATAAAGCTGTAACACATAAAAAAGAATTAGGACATGCAGCTTAGCAACAACAAAAAAAAAAATCTGAGGTTGCAGTCCTGTGGCGTTTAAGCTCTTAACATGCATAGATCTTGAAAAGCCGCACAGCATTATTTTCAGAAAATTCTCCCGATTAAAAAGAGCCCAAATTTGCCATAATCTGTCGATCAGGGGTGCGTTTCCCGTACAACTACGTAACTCGCTGATTAACCACCATAGTAAGATGCATCGTTGTGGAAACGAACTAGCTAGTCACGACTGTTTCCCGAACCATGGTACCTGTGTCGCAGATCCATCGTTTAAACCACATTGGTTTGAACTGTCATTATGACGTTGTTGTTCTTCTTCTTCGATCTAATAGCCGACTGGTGCCATGAGCATATACCGCCACCTACAGTAATTTGGTTTTATTTTCTCTTTTCTTTGACTCGAATTACGCTTTTGAAATGACGTTACGTAAGAGTGGAGTAATAACGCAACATTCATTTGTTCTGCAATAAATTATATACATACACACACGCAGTTTAAAATGTGCTCTTTTCTGATCCCAATGTCTATAATTTCACAATTTCATATAAATACCATTTCTTATTTAATATTGATAGGCTACTTAAGCACAATTGAAAAAAGATGTTTTTTTAAAAAACTGTGATGTACTCTTTTGGACACCTGTTGCTTATATTGCTCAATAATTTTTCCTATTTAAGTCCCCTTGCCATTCAGCCATGTGTTAATGAAAATGACACGAAAACCCCAATTTTCAAAGCATGAAATTGCAGTTCTTTTGGAGGAGGTGGAAAATAATAAAATCCAGCTATTTTCAAAGCTGAAAAACAGCATTACAAATTCTGACAAAAAGAAAATCTGGGCAGAAATCACTCAAAAAATAAATGTCGCTGGCTATGGGTACGAACGAAGCCCAAAAGAAGTCAGGAATAAGTGGAGGGACTTCGCAAGTGTGACAAAACGGAGGGCTGCGGCATGTAAGAGGGAAGCAAACAAGACTGGTGGGGGTATCAATTCAGTTCCTCCTCTCACTACAGAGGAAGAGAAAGTTTTGGCCATCCTGGGGCCTGAAGCATTGGAAGGGATCCTTGGAGGTATAGATGCATGTGCATCAACCAGGCCTTTGCCTTCAAAGTTCAGGCCTCCAACATCAGGCCCTCTCCAATCTGGCCCTTCAACATTAGGCCCCCTCCACCCTGGGCCTCCAACATCAGGCCCTCTCCAGTCTGGCCCTTCAACATCAGGCCTTCTCCAGCCTGGGCCTTTCCTTGTCTATTGCTCTCTTCCCCTGATTCACCTCCGTCTGAGGCCTCCTCATGTGCTGAGCAACGTCCTCTGACACAGAAGGCAATGCAGAAGTCAGGCAGTGTATATAAATGCCTGCATAGGGACACATTTTACCCCCCTTGCAACATTAGGCCCCCTCCACCCTGGGCCTCCAACATCAGGCCCTCTCCAGTCTGGCCCTTCAACATCAGGCCTTCTCCAGCCTGGGCCTTCAAAATCAGGCCTTCTCCAGCCTGGCCCTTCGACATCAGGCCTTCTCCAGTCTGGCCCTTCAACATCAGACCTTCTCCAGCCTGGGCCTTCAAAATCACCAAAGGGTCCTTGTCTATTGCTCTCTTCCCTTGATTCACCTCCATCTGAGGCCTCCTCATGTGCTGAGTAACGTCCTCTGACACAGAAGGCAACGTAAAAGTCAGGCAGTGTATATAGATGTCTGCATAGGGACACATTTTACCCCCCTTGACTCACTATCTGATGATGCCATCTTAAGAAAATTCCGACTTCCAAGGGCCAAGATCCTTGAACTACTACAGGTTGTGAAACCGCATCTTCAGTGCAGCATCCAGCCACCATTGCAGTTTAAACCATTTGTTTAATCTGACATAACTTCTGTTAAATATTTTGTTTATTCGCCAATATCCGCCCCCCCGCCCCGCAGACTTAAATGAACACTTAAAAAAATTTCAAATACTTTTGCAAACATATACTGTGTGTGTGTGTGTGTGTGTGTGTGTGTGTGTGTATATATATATATATATATATATATATACACATACATACATACATACACACATTTGTACAGAATATTCTATATTCAAATTCTGTAAAAATAACAAAATCACTCACTTATTTATACATTTTTGTTAATTTATTTGGGTACATTCATTTACTATAAAAATACTGTGATTTGAGTGTTAACACTTAATATAAGTGAAAACCTTTAACATACTGTTTTACCAATATTGTTATATGAGAAATTTGTCTTTATGAATGTTTTAACAAAGATGCTCACTTGACAAACTCACCTTTTCTTCGCACAAACAAAACGATGGCTGCGTTCCAATCGGCATGATTAATGCTTTCAGAGGGCACTTATGGCACTTAGGGAGAATAATTGCGAGGGCCACACTGCTATATAGTTTCAAACTGAATTTGTAATTAAAAAAAATATTTAAAGGCGAATTAGGTAAGATCTAAGCACCACAACTTTAACTCTTCCAAATCACTCAAAGTGGATGGTGAAATCTTCGAAAGGAATAGGGCATAGAGTCGATAACTTTGAATAGAACACACCCCAGGTGCGGCGCAATCAATGACGTCGACACAGCAAACTAACAACGACCTATGCCTCTAACCACAGGTGAAGAGCTGTCGTTCCAACGACACAAGTCTGCGATGCAGTTTGCGAATGTTCGTTTGAACTATGGTTTCGGGAAACACCGAATCGTTGAACTATGTTGGTAACGACAGAACTTGCGACCATAGTTGGCTAACGATGCTTTTGGGAAACGCACCCCAGGTTGAAATATATCGTTCATAGAGCTGTAACACATTAAACCAGTCAGGCGCACTGAGGCGCAGCAAAGAAAAACAGCTCTATGAGTCACGTTGCGTTTTTATTCGTAACTTCACGAAACATGCATACCATAATCCGTCGAAGAAGATCCAAAGATATTGCTCATATTGCTATAACACATACTGTAAAACCCAACGGGCACGCTTGAGGCGCAGCAGGATAAACTTGATGAAACATGCATAGATCATGTAAAATTGCACGTCATTATTTTCATTTAAAAGGAGCCCAAACTCATCATAATTCGTTAATTAGATCTAAAGATATTTCTTACTTTTCTATCCCACAAATGAAACCATTAAATTAAGAAAAATATAGGTTACGTTTTCATTCATAACTTCGTGAAACATGCATAGATTGTGGAAAATGGCACCTCATTATCTTCAGAAAATTCTCTCGATTAAAATATGCCCAATCATACCATAATCTGTCATTTAGATCTAAAGATATTATTCATCATCGAATTATAAAACATAAAACCCCGAATGCGCACGTTGTAATATTCTCATGGTTTTTTATTCTTATCATTTCATGAAACATGCTCTGATCGTGGAAAATGGCATATCATTATTTACAGCAGATTCTCACGATTGAATTTCTGAGTATATTCAAATGCAAAGATTTTTTTCCCCTAAAAATATAGAAAGATTTCTATCAAATGATACCTACCTTTTGACTCTCCTTGCTACGGTTTTGGAGTTATGAGTCATTATTTTTGTGTATGGCACTCAGAAAACAACCTCCAGGGAGTCAAGAGCTAAACAAAAAGGCCTATTTTGTTACAAAATACTGTAACTTTTGGATATGTTATGCTATATCACCACAAAATTTGAAACAGATACAGCTAACATGCTGGGGAATATCATCAAAAAAGAATTTTCCTCCTACCTTATTTCTGAGATATTGAATGTCAAATAAGACAGATATGAAAAATGTCTCTTGAGCACTTTCTTACATTTTTATCAGCTATTTCTCAGCTGGAGAATGTCCAAATAAAATTTTTTGACTCTCCTTGCTACAGTGTTCGAGTTATGAGTCATTAATTTTGTGTATGTCACTCAGAAAAAAACATCAACTTCAGTGAGGCAAAAATGCCCAAATCATTAAATGTCAAATCATTTAAGAAAAAAATATTCTACATATAAGGAAATTAAAGGATTAGTTCACTTCCAGAATAAAAATTTCCTGACAATTTACCCACCCTCATGTCATCCAATATGTTTATTTATTCAGTCAAAAAGAAATTAAGGTTTTTGAGGAAAATATTCCAGAATTTTTCTCCATATATTGGGTGTGTAAATAATACCTAAACCCATGAATTGAAGAAATCAGTCAGAGAGCTCTATTGAACACTTGGCAAGCAGAATGTAAAACCTAGAATGATTCTGTCTATTTGATCTTTTATATAACTTTTTTTTTTTTTTAAGAATTAGGTATCATTTTAAAGCTTAGAAATTCAGCTTTTGAATGCATCCAAGTTCAACCATTTTGTTAAACTCCTAACCAGTGCTGCCTAGTTCCTCTAAACCGGAGTGTACTGCCGGTGGGCGCCTCCTAGCAAAGAAAAAAATTATAATCATATTTTTCAAAATCAATGGCTTGATCAACACAAAATAGGTGTCATTTGAAAGCTGCCCACTTTGATTATTAACTCCTAAGTAGTGCTGAGTTATTTGCGGATAAATAGAAATTTTTATTTTCATAATTTATGAAAAATGTTTTTTTGTGCCATGTACTCTTAATATGTCAGAAACATCATACAGCTCAGATAGTCATGTGCCATATGTCATTTGAAAGGTCTCGTTATGTAAAATAAAACAAATATAATTGTTTGGGGATTTGACTAAACTTGAGTGAGGCATTACTTCAGATTCAAAACAACAATTTCAAAACTGTCAGGGCTAAGAGAAAGGCTACCTTGGGTTTCAAATGCTGTAACTTTTGATTACTTCATAATATCACCACAAAATTTTATTCACACACATGTTGGGGAATGTCACCAAAAAAAACAATTTTTTTTTAAATATGCCCAAATCATTAAATGTCAAATCATTTAAGAAAAAAATATTCTACATATAAGGAAATTAAAGGATTAGTTCACTTCCAGAATAAAAATTTCCTGACAATTTACCCACCCTCATGTCATCCAATATGTTTATTTATTCAGTCAAAAAGAAATTAAGGTTTTTGAGGAAAATATTCCAGAATTTTTCTCCATATATTGGACTTCAATTGGTCCAAATGGCAGTTTCAATGCAGTTTCAAAGGGCTCTACACAGTTCCAGCCGAGGAATAAGGGTCTTACCTATTGAAACGATTGGTCATTTTCTAAAAAAAAAGTATATACTTGTTGACTACAAATGCTCATCTTGCACTAGCTCGACCTCACGCATTACACATTGGAAAGGTCACGCGTGACATAGGCGGAAGTTACCCAGTGTTTACAAAGCGAACGTTCACAGAAAGTTAAATGCCCTTTACAAAAAAAGGTAAAACAATGATGTCGGACAATTTTGAAGTATATGATAAGACCATTATTCCTCAGCTGGGATTGTGTAGAGCCCTTTGAAGCTGCATTGAAACTGCATTGAAGTCCACTGTATGGAAAACAATCCTGGAACGTTTTCTCAAAAACATTAATTTCTTTTTGACTGAAGAAAGAAAGACATAAACATCTTGGACGACATGGGGGTGAGTACAATTTTTATTCTGGAAGTGAACTAATCCTTTAATGATCATAGTTAAAATTTAGGTTAAAATTAAGAATGTAATTATTTTGGTTTTGTGGCACAACTTGTGAGGGGATAATTACATTCCTTTTTTGTTTGACTGTGTTAATTTCTTTGAATTACAATACAAATAGCCATCAGTTTTCAGGGCCAATTCATTTTAATTTTAGCTTATTAATTGACAAGGCCAAAAATTGAATTTAAAATTAAATTCAGAATTTTGCCCAACCCTGCTTCATGTTATTTTAAGGCCTGTCTGCCTTTACTGTATTACTGCCCATGGATTCAGAGGAAAGCAGCAGTAAAGCCACAGATAAAGCTAAAGAAAGGACACTATCTCTTTGCAACAGTATTGTTCTGGTTGTGCTGGTTGTGTTTTCTTTCTTGACTCTAAGTTGTGGCCTCTGCCCACAGGAAACTTTGTAACCACCACATACAATCTCTCTGGAGGATATATACCTTCTTTCCAGAAGAAAGAAGTGGGATCCGTAGGACAAAGGATTCAGCTTGCCCCTCTCGGACACCAGCATGCGCGTAAGAGTTTGGTTTTACAATTCATCTTCAAATCATTTATTTTTGACGTTCTTTGTTTGTTAGAACAGCATTATGGAATCATCATTTTTATGCTTTTCTTCATGCTGCATGCATGGTGGCTTGTGTATACTGATACAGTTATGTTGTCTTCGCAATACTGATATTAAATTTAAAGGTGAAGTGTGTAATTTTTGTAAATTTAAAATATTTTCTTTTGTTTATTATCATTTGTATGTTCGTTTCCTTGACAAATGTAAACACAAAGGCACTATCAAAACGTTGCTCTGTTTGATTGAGCAGCCCAAACAACTATGACATTTTTAAAACGTAGGATTGTGGAAAAGGCTGTTTATAAAGGCTACCATTGTTTTGAAATCCTTTGGTCCACAAAACCTACACACCTTTATACTTAATGTTATTCTTCCAAGACTCAAAATTTAAACTCCCCTTGTAAGCTTCTTTTTTTTCTGTTCTACATATCTGTTGCTAGAGCTTTTAAGATATGCTGTTTCTTTCTACATTCATTTATTAATTCACACTGTCTCTGTCTGTTTCTCTCACATCTTTATATCTGCTCTTAGTTGATCTCTCTGCCACTGCTGACTCAAAAACTGGCAAAGCTAAACCTTCAAAGTCCAAACCTTCCTCTACAGTTTCAGTCAGTGAGATCTCTGAAGGTAAAATCTCAGAATAGTCTTATGCCGAGTTCACACTGCATGATTTTAGCCGGATTTTTCACTCGCCGACAGGTTTTGCGAAATGCGCGCCGTTCTCGACCCCGCCGCCTCTGCTCACTCGCGTTATTTCCTTGTCACTTCCCACGTGTGTTTTGTTGTCAAACGTAGTTTGCGGACCAGACAGAGTTGTCCGCGATTCTTCCTATTGTAAAGTCATGCAGTGTGTAACCTCCTGTCGCCGATCCATCGTGTAATGTGAACACAGCAGCGACTGACCTCAGATTGTCGTGCAGTGTGAAAACCACGGTGACCCGACGACTTTGAAAATCGTGCAGTGTGAACTCGGCATTAGTCAGCACTTTCTTCCCAGGGTCCAAAATTAACGTTGTCACACCTTCTGGGTTTATTTTTATTAAAATTATATATTTTTATTGTTTGTACAGTGGATTTATATAAGTGATACCTTGCTCTTAGTGACAGATACACTGAAATCATTGTCACTTGCAGCATCATTTATGAGTCAGTGTATAACGGCAGCTGTCACAACGTTAAGACGCATGATAATTTTTTCCCCCCTCATATTACCATTTTGGTGGCCAATGCAAGGACTATTCCACATAAGTCACTAGACCATTGTCTTTGATTTTAATCACCTCTGCCAGACTATTGTTGATATGTTGTGAGCCATGTGATGTTGAAGTTCCTAATTAAGTTACTGGCCAACTGGTTTTATTTACCAAATACAGTTTTTACTCTCTTGCCCCTTGGCAAGTGTTAATTTTGGACTCGGCCTCTTTATTACATAAGAAGTAGCCCATAACTTAGGCTTTGCTGAATTTGCACAAGTGTTAAAAGCTTGTTCTCTCTTCTCAGATTATGATGGATGGAAAAGGAGAGCGGAACGAACCCAACCTAATGGAATGAGTTACTCGGCTCTGGGCAAAAACTCAGCCAATCTCATTGCTCGCGCTCCACCAGTTCAGCCAGTGCATGGGCGGGTTGACTGGGCTGCAAAATATGGAAGCCATCGCTAATATCTATTATGCGAGCTACAGCTGCTGTGAGGACTAAGGCCTGTTTCAACACTCGTGAATATTGTATAAACACGTATCTTTTTGTTTCTGCGAGGAGCATCCACACCACTTACTGTAAGCCCACGGCTGATTAATTGTTCGATAAAAAACAAGAATCTGTGTACAATAGATTTTTACAAACCTAACAATTTGTTCATCTTTAAATCTGTCTTGTTAAGTTTATGCATCCAATGCCTGTAACCCTTATTTTCAATAGAATGGGTAGATCTGTATCCCATATATTGCATTTATTTTTTGTAACCTTTTTGACTTTTTTTGTTATAGTATGCAGTTTTTAAATATATTCTTGTTTTCTTTTTTTATGTGTTACTGTGATTCATACTGCAAGGCAGTGTTATTTATATTTCCTTGTATGTTGAGTATCCTTTATTTCAGTTTTTTTTTTTCCCCTGTAAACGGTACTGACAACTACCACATAAACATACAATGTAGATAACAGCGATTGGGTTGGGCTGAACTCAAATCAATAAATAGTGTTTTGTAAGTGTTTTATATGCATAAAATGGGCATGTTTGTATTAGAAATCTTTGATTCAGAAATTCTCCTGACAACTACATTTTTATTGTACATTTTATTCAAAATATGACAATGAGCTTTAATGACATGTTGTTGAAAGAAAATTATGTTTGAATGAAAGTAGACAGTGATTTCTGTTTGGGTATCATGATTGCTGAGGTTTCTGTAGCATTCCGGCTCCGAGTTTTGCCAGCATCAGCACACTGCAAGAAACATTTAAAGGTAATAGTTCAGGTAAAAATGAAAATTCTGTCATCAGACATCAGATTCAAAAGACACATTTTGGTCTGTTCCTTAAGCAAAGCTATTGCGTGACTTCAGAAGACTTGAAGTATGTATAGCAGATGAGGCACATGGGCTACTTTTTTGATAGTACTAATGTTGTTTTTTTGGAGTTTGACAGTCCTGGTATTATGGAAAAGCTGCAAAAGTTCTTCCCATTCTGTTTCATGGAAGCAAGCAAGTCATACAGGTTTGAGTAAACACAATTGAGCGAACTTGCCCTTTAGATTTAAGTTGATAATTAACTGCAGTCATGTGACAATACCTGGAAAACAACACTAATGAGGGGCCTCTGCTCAAACAAAACTGGAGTAAATAAGAGAAAATGATTTTACTAATGATAAATTGCATTTTAAGCTGCAACATGCTGAAAAAGCACTTGCAGAAATAAACTGGGGTGGTACCTTTGATTGAAAGGTTGCTATATTCATACCTTCAATATTTGTAAGGTACTGCAATGAATACCATTTCATAATTAAAACACACACAGACACAAACAGATGCTAATACTATGGTAATACTATGGTACTTTTTATGCTATAAGTCAGGGGTTTTCAACCTTTTAGGACATGCGCCCCCCATGTTTGTTAACTCGTATTCATAAATTCTCAAGGGAACGTCTCTGAATTAACTGATGCTCGCGCCCCCCTTGACAGGTGCTGGCAGGTTGAAAACCCCTGCTATAAGTGACATGCTGAGATTTTTGGAGTGGGAGAGGCTGAATTACACTGAACAAAATTATAAACGCAACTCTTTTGTTTTTGCCCCCATTTTTCATGAGCTGAACTTGGAGATGAACTGAACATGAGCTGAGAGAATTTGGCAGTACATCCAACCGGTCTCACAACCGCAGACCACGTGTAACCACACCAGCCCAGGACCTCCACATCCAGCATCTTCACCTCCAAGATCGTCTGAGACCAGCCACCCGGACAGCTGCTGCAACAATCGGTTTGCATAACCAAAGAATTTCTGCACAAACTGTCAGAAACCGTGGGGGCAAAAACAAAAGTGTTGTTTATAATTTTGTTCAGTATATAATATTTCTGTTTCTTTGCGTTACACTATTAGCTGGAATCTGCATGAGTATGTGACTCATTTGTCTTTTTTTAATCAGCTGTTAATGAGCTAAAATGTTTTGCTAATAGTCGAGAGCTATATCATCTACGAAAAAGGGAAACCCTGTTTTAGACAAATGAAGTGTGATGTGTGTTAGTTACCTAGCTCCAGCAATAAGACCAGCTGGAATGATTTTGCGTGAGTTATAGAATCTCTTTCCCATGATAGCAGCAAGTGTCCCAGATGCAGCTAAGAGAGGGAAAATATTTTTGGGATCTTGTGATGTCTGATAAGCACCAAAACCAGCCAAACCACCAAAGAGCAGCCCTGCTGCCAGGGACGGGACACTGCCTGCAAGACAAATTAATTAAAACATAAAATAAACACTGTCTTGATGAATGGTATGAAGTGTCATAAGGAATTCAGATTACAAAACAAGAAGTGTTTTTAACTTTTAGACGTTTATGTTATTATCCAGGAAAAACCTTTTTTAAATTTTTGTACAATCATACAACAGGGCTGAAGGCAGGTTTTTTTATTTTTTTGGTTCCAAGGTGTATGACATTTTCACTGAATATAGAGGAACCAAATACATTTATGTAAAAATAAGTGATTAAAGACCTTTGTTTTGTTAAAAATGACATAATGGTGGTGCATGTGTGGGGTAAAATCTGATCAAGCTGGCGTTTAGCTGATCAGTTTTTAGCCAGTTGTCCAGTCTGACAAGTGCCAGCCAACCAAACCAGCCTGCCCAAGCAATGACCATCAAACAAGTTTGGGCTCTTAATCCTGTAAACTCTATATAGGTCTACATGATAATCTCTTGATCTTTCGCACTACCTGCTTTGACGTATCCTATGACTCCTCCAGATGCTACTAGTGCTGCGTATCCATATCCAGCCCAGTCCACTGCCATTATCAACACCTCAACACACATACAGAAACATTTTAAACATACACAGCTTGACAGTTTACAGATAGTGTGCATGAAACTTACACAAACATACTTGTATATGTCATAACCAGGGTTGGGGAGTAAGGGAATACATGTAACGGCGTTACGTAATCAGGATACAAAAATCTAGTAACTGTAATCTGTTACAGTTACATCAAAAAACAAAGTATTCAGATTACAGTTACATTTTGTAAAAAGTGGGAATACTATCAGGATTACATTTGTTTAATTTAAAATTAAATAAATTAGTATTTTGACATAACGCTATATATTTAGTGCTATTTCATCATAGTTCCTGGTAGAGCCCTGCACGGGCCTCAAATATAGGCCTAGTCCCTAGCCCGGCCCGTGTCCGACAGCTTATCAGAATTGCCGGCCCGAGACCGTCTTTTTCCCCCTTCTCCCAAAACAGTTTATACTACTGTTTTGTATGTAATGGCAAAGTGATTATATTTCGTTTCGTTTTTTTATTAAGTTAATTTAGAAAAACGTTATAAAACAGTTCTAGCATATCACAATGTTAGTTTAAACGTTTAACCTATATATTAAAGTAACAACCAAGCGGCCAGCGGCAGACAATAAGCTGATCATAGCCTATGTTTGATAAATTTTAGCCTTCTCAAATCATCACGACTTGCCTAAAATAAAATCTATAGATATAAAACTGTTCAAGCATCTAACAATGTGTAAACGTTAAACCTAGATAAATGTGCGCTATATAGTATATTCAATAGTTTGTGCGGAGAGTGCAGGCTAAAGTGCGCTTTGCAGGACATGGAGGCGCCAGTGCAATCACTTGCATTTTTTTCAGTGGATATGCCGTCATTTTTGCTCATAAAGGTAAGAGTAATACATCACTCGGAACTGTAAAGGGTCTACTTTTATTTGTGTGCACTCACAATATCAACAAAACGGTGTGCTTTTATAAAATAAAGAAAAAAAACATGATGCGCTTTCTGCCGTTTCGTCTTGAACAGGAGCGCATCACAAAAACGAACCGAAACTCAGCGAATAGATGCCTCACAGACATGATAAATATATGTATAGAAAGCTTTAAATTACTACTTAATGAAATAAAACAAATCAAAAACAAAAACTCTTTAATTATAATCATAATCCTAAAACAGGCCCGAGGCCCGGCCCGCGTCTGAACTATGACGTGAAAATTGGCCCAAAGCCCGGCCCGAGGGGCGTAAAAAACATCGGGGACCGTCGGGCCCAGGCTGAAATGCAGGGCTCTAGTTCCTGGTTCTGTTGACACATGTTGACTCATGTGAGCCGCCTGCTGGTGCGTGCGCAAATAACACCCGTCTACAATTATCCTCCTCAAACGCGGGATGAATTAATTACGATGCTTCCTGCTGGGAAAAACGTTTCCATGTCTGGAAATGTCACATTATTTTACACGTTATTTTGTTTTCAAAGAGGATAAGGGAAATAACATAGTTGTACAGCGTAAGCTATGCATGGAGCCTC
>NW_015552558.1:234112-234272 GCF_001515605.1 Sinocyclocheilus anshuiensis
GCTGGTGCGTGCGCAAATAACACCCGTCTACAATTATTCTCCTCAAAGCGGGATGAATTAATTACGATGCTTGCTGGGAAAAACTTTTTCATGTCTGGAAATTTCAGTTATTTTGTTTTCAAAGAGGATAAAGGAAATAACATAGTTGTACAGCGTAAGC
>NW_015552558.1:234508-234774 GCF_001515605.1 Sinocyclocheilus anshuiensis
TATGGTGTAAAATGTTGTGTATAAACTATATTTATTTTTACTTGTACATGTTAAAGAAATAAAAAATAATAAATAATAAAACTAAACTGTATAGCCACTTGATGTCTGCATAGCCTTTTATATAAATATACGGGCTGTAATATCTAGATGGTGAAACAAGACACAATTTTTTTTATAGATTCAAATCGTTTTTACTATAGTTTTAGTTAGTTTTAATTTTAAAGTCATACTTAAATAAAAGTACTTAGATATTGCTTTTTTGACTT
>NW_015552558.1:236777-240849 GCF_001515605.1 Sinocyclocheilus anshuiensis
TTTGTTAGTGCTTTAAAATTCCATGGTGTGCATGACTGCAGTTGTAAGCTTTTTAGCGGAAAATGAGCCTGAAAATGTAGACATTAACATGAGGGTCCCCACACCAGTCAATGAAATAAAGAAAGATAGCATTTCACATACATTTCGACATGTAGGCTTATTTCAAAATAGACTAATATGTATATGGTGTAATTTTTTTAATGTTGTGTATAAACTATATTTATTTTTACTTGTACATGTTAAAGAAATAAAAAAAATAAAACTGTAATACTAAACTGTATAGCCACTTGATGTCTGCATAGCCTTTTATATAAATATACGGGCTGTAATATCTAGATGGTGAAACAAGACACAATTTTTTTTATAGATTCAAATCGTTTTTACTATAGTTTTAGTTAGTTTTAATTTTAAAGTCATACTTAAATAAAAGTACTTAGATATTGCTTTTTTGACTTAGAAATAAAAAATAATAAAAATAAAACTGTAATACTAAACTGTATAGCCACTAGATGTCTGCATAGCCTTTTATTTAAATATACGGGCTGTAATATCTAGATGGTGAAACAATGCACGATTTGTAATAGTTTCAAATAGTTTTTACTATAATTTTTATTAGTTTTAATTTTAAAGTCATAGTTAAATAAAAGTACTTAGATATTGCTTTTTTGACTTATTTACATATGTAACATGAAGTAATCCAAAAGTAATCAGATTACATTACTTTTACATTGTGGTACTTGGATACTTACTGATTCAGTAATTACTTGTTCAGTATTTACTTACTGAATACTTTTTTAATGAAGTAATTTGTAACTGTAACGGAATACATTTTAAAAGTAACCCTCCCAACCCATTATGTGGTTTACGGGGACTCTCCAGAGGAGTAATGGTTTTTATATTGTACGAACTGTATTTTCTATCCCCTAACCCTGACAGAAAACTACAGGCAAACACAGTTTTTTTTTTTTTAAGCAATTTGGTTTAAGAGGACACAGAAAGTGTCATCATAAACAGTGTTAACGTTGCAATACCAATGCCATTATACACATTTTACTAGTGATGGGACGATTAATACCGAGGCTCCGATGCTCAGACGCAGTTTTCAAAGCACTAATAGGCTCGTTTGAGATGAGCAAAATCTGTATAGAACCGATCACCGGTGATCACCGCGAGATGCATGCCGGTTAGAAAAGTGTCAGAGTTATGTCCAACTTCCTCTGATGTCACGCTGACGTGTGCCAAAAAACTCTTGCGACGTCGAGGCGGCTGTGTCGGATTGCATGATGTCAAAAGCATGATGGGAAACAACTGACTGACGACACAGCTTAATGCTCATTGGTTCAGACAACTGTGATGAGGCTTTCTCTTCTAAAATGTTTTATTTTGTATCTGTTTCCATGTGATTATGTATTTAAATTATGCATGAGTGTTCCCAAACACTATGAAAGTGCGATCTCTGTGTGAGATATGTGATCAGAGGCGCCGCTAAGGGGGGAAGTTAGGACGATTCTAAAGGCCCACGCACTTTTGGGGCCCCCAGAGATCTGTTTTATTAGTAGTAACAGTAGTAGTAGTAATGTAATAGAAATTATAAATGTATCTACCAAAGAGTTACAAATAAAACAAAATTAGGCTTATTTCTGCATTTCCGGCAAAATTATCTCCCCCCATTCACTGCATGATTTCGTCCCGTCCTACATAGCCTTAGAGTCACGAGTGAGATCAGATGGTAAACTGTCAAATTAGAGATGTCTTCGAGTTCGAGGGGGGGCAAACTGAGCCGGACGATTTGGTCAGTCGCACTTTTAAACACATTTTAGTTTTGCTATAGAAAATCTACAAATTCACACTCTGATTACATACAAGTGCATCTCAATAAATTCGAATGTCGTGGAAAAGTTAATTTATTTGAGTAATTCAACTCAAATTGTTATTGAGATGCACCTGTAGAGCAGCAGCAGGAAGCGTGTGAGGTTGTCATGGCAACCAGACACACTGCACGCAAATTAAGGTTGTGCTTCTATTATGCCACACTAAACTTAGCAATAAACACGTTGAAAATAATACACAATAAACATGTCTGTCAAAACGATCTCAAAGGATGCTTTTATTAAGCAAATCAAGGAGTGAATTACTCATCCACTGTTTTAAAAAAAAATACTTTAGCTGGGTTTCCACAGGCAGGGTCACAATTATCTACAGTGTATGAAGCTAAAGGTTTTTGGGTTAAGGTTCATAATGTAGAACATTTTTAACATTGTATGCTGTATGTGCATAGGTAGCTAGCACACAAGGAATACAGCTGTTAAGCTAATAGTCACATTTAGCTGAGTAAGATCATGATTGAGAAATGTTGGAAACTGCTGAAAATGCGGGTATTTATTATTTTAGGATTTTTTTGTTTGCCCCAGTGAAGCATTTCTATTAATATAACTGATTAAGTAGTCAAACTCATTCCACATCAGCAGAATAGTGTGGTACAGAAAGTCTATGTCCATAAAACTTCTGAA
This sequence comes from Sinocyclocheilus anshuiensis, assembly GCF_001515605.1. Classification (NCBI taxonomy): domain Eukaryota; kingdom Metazoa; phylum Chordata; class Actinopteri; order Cypriniformes; family Cyprinidae; genus Sinocyclocheilus; species Sinocyclocheilus anshuiensis. The sequence goes on from NW_015552558.1 coordinate 239,288, forward strand.
TGAATTATGTTACTGATGCCTAATGGTCAAAAGCAATAGCAAAAAAAATTGTTCAATATTATTAAATTGCAGACAAAGATTTTGAATAGCTAGGTTGGCTTGTACACTATATTACCAAAAGTATTGGGACACTCCCTTCTAATGAACAGGTTTGACTACTTTAGTAATTTCCATGAGTACAAATCTCAGGCTAGGGGTGGGCGATATGGCAAACATATCAAGATTTTTTTTTTTTTTTAAATATTACGATTCACGATTTTATCACGATTCTTTGTCATGTTGATTTTTCTATTTTGCAAGCTGTTTGAGCATTACAGCCAAACTAATTTCCCTATTATAAAGACTTTCAAGGTAACAAAATATTAAAAAGTATGGCGGATATTTAGGCCAAAGTGGGTGAAGATAAAAATCTTTGTAATTATTTTATCTTTGTTATTAAAAAATAAGAACAAAGATACACATTACAAATACACATAATATACAAATAAAATAAACCGTTTTATTTTCAGGTATAGGCTACAATAGGTGTATTTAGCAGGAGCATTCAAAAAATTTAATGAACAAATATAAAAATAAAACACTATATACATTGATTCCTATTAAAGCAACTGTATTAAAGTTTTTCAGACAAGAGTATTGAGTGATTTTTCTCTTTGTGCTTGGTGTTTTATTAACATCAAAGGAATAATTCACCCAAAAATTAAAATAGGCTAGTGTTTTATTTTTATACCTTCATTTACTCACTCAAAAGTTGTTTTAAACCTGAATGAGTTTCCTTCTTCTGCTAAACATAAATGTTATTTTGAAGAAGGTGGAAAACCAAACAGTTGCTGGTCCACATGACTTCCATAGTATGTTTTTTTCCTACTATCAAATTCAATGTGGACCAGCAACTGTTTGGTTACCCACATTCTTCAAAATATCTTCTTTTGTGTTCAGCACAAGAAAGAAATTAATATAGGTTTGGGACAACACGTGAGTGAAAAAATAATGACAGAAATAAAATTTTAGAGTGAACTATCCCTTTAATTACAGTCGGCAGCATAGCCTACTATCCCTTTAAGACCTGCATGCATCTAATATACAAGCACGCATCCGTTTCTCTCAGTTGTTTACTTTCATTTTAGACATAACCGAGTCTATACATAAGCCTTGTGTGTTTTGACAGTATTAGCACAAAACATAACTTAGTTCAGTAATCAGGCACTGCTTGACGGGCTTTTTCGTTTTCGTGCGCGCTCGTCTGAAGAACAGCACACGAATGAAACGTTTAACCAGAAAGGCTTTAAAGCAGATGCAAAAAATTTACTTTTGTGATTGTGAATAAGTGCAGTGTCCCGTGAGAAACCTGCTAAAGTCTGTGATTGATGTAAATCGAAGAACAAAAGAAAAAGAGACATCACTGGACTGCTCTAGTCGCTGATTAACTTTTGTAGCTTGAATAAAGATTCATCTGTATAGTTCACACACCAGTAGTATTCGTATCAATACTTCATTAAAGGGGTCATATCATGCGATTTCAATTTTTCCTTTCTCTTTGGAGTGTTACAAGCTCTTGGTGC
>NW_015552558.1:241427-247338 GCF_001515605.1 Sinocyclocheilus anshuiensis
AACTACAAGCTTTCCAGTGATGTCTGTGAGAAAGGTATATTCACTCGACAAGCTCGCGCATCTGCGCCGCCGCGTGCTCAATCCACTCAGCGTGCTTTGTTTATCAGCTCGCGCACATCAGCTATACAGGCGTTAATACTGAATGTTTAACATTATATTCATTGCATACATATACTTCGTAGTAGACATCCTTAACTCCATTCTGCTGTCTGTTGTTCTGTTATCGGTGTTTCTTTGTCTGAATATGGCGCTTATCACATGCTGTGTGGTATTGGCGTTTGGTATCGAGGCATTTTAACGAGTACGAGTACAGGAGCTCAGTATCGGTGCATCCCTAGTTTTGTCTCGTCGTGCCGGGAGATGGATTCACAGTATGTTAAGGGGCTTAACATTTCCGTCACACGCTTGAGGTATTCAGCCAATCACAACGCACTGGATAGCTGGCGAATCAGCATACACCTCGCTTTTCAGAACGATGAGCTTTGTAAAAATCGATGCGTTTCAGAAAGGCGGGGCATAGAGGAGCAACAATAATGTACATTATGTGGAAAATAATGTTTTTTTAACCTTAAACCGCATAAACACATTGCATTACACCAAATACACAACATAATGTTCTTTTTAGCAACGTCATATGATCCCTTTAATAATAGGCTACTTAGTAAAAAGATGCCATTAAAAAACATATTTAAAATCTTTATGTTGTTTCTGCATTAATTTGGAGGTTCATTGTGAAATTATGACAATATAAAAATGCGATTAATCATGATTAACTACTGAAAAATTTGATTAATTATTTTTTTTCATCGATTGAAAGACAGCACTTAATGTTAACCTTTTATAGATTTTAGATTTCAATTTAATTTCTAATTTTATAGGTCCCCCCAGAAAGAGATCGGGATGGCCCCCACCCCCTTGGCCCCATTCAAATTTTCAGTTCGATAATCCAGCCCTCAAATGAAGCTAATTGAATAGCCCTGCTCTAATCCGTTAACATGGGTGCGGAAAAAATATGCTCCACATACACACTGCAAACGGAGTATGTGTGAAACAGGCATAACACGATGGTCTGCTCCGTTTGCTGAAAGCATGCAAAGGACAAGAATCTCAAAAATGTTTAGGGACAAAAAAAAGATAAATCAATAAATCTGTTTGTTGTTTTTTTCTTGTAAGTAAAGGAAAGGGAAAATTAAAAACATTGTAAATATGTTTAGTCATTGTAGTGCAATGACTGCCTGTTTTTGCAAAAAGAGTTTCATGGCCGGTAAAAACACATTTTTGGCTGGTAAATGTTATCACGTCACCGGCCATTGTGTGGCAAAAAGTTAGTTTTAGGCCCTGGTCATGCAGTATCGGAAGGTCGGGACAGCTGGTTTGAAAAAAATCAGCGCTTCGCATGACTCTTGTGTTTGACTTTACATTGACTTGGTTGTGTGTGTGTGTGTGTACCAAGCGGCAACCTCCCGCTCTCTCTTGTGAAGCCAACAAGGAAGTGACTTAAAGTGTAATTCATCAACTGGCCGCTAGAGGCTGTCTGCAAAAGGGTGTCAATCCCATAGACTCCCCATGTTAAAATGCCCAACTTTACAGCAGAAAAAAACATGTTTACAGCCTGGTTCAAAAAATTATTTTGGTCTATATAGCTAATTTTGCCCTTCATGACAACTGTGAGGGGGGTGAATTTTTTTTATAACTCATCCGTTTAAATTATATTAAGCCTTAAAGTTCTGCATAATTAAGGGCGTGGCCACTTGAGTGACAGGTGGATTGCCGCTGCTGTCACCACCGTTGAACTAGGTGGGCGTGGCTTCAGCAACCTGCTGACGCGCGGTGACACGCTGCCAAGATGGCGACGGCCGCCTGCGCCCACTATTGAGCTTCAAAAATGCTCTTTGGAAATCTATGGGTGACGTCACGGACACTACGTCCATGTTTTTATACAGTCTATGGTGTGTACACACTTTTGCAGCGTTGAGCAATGCAGTGCTGAAATTTGCGTGCTCACGAATCCTCTCATTATAAGGCCGCCTGCGCCCACTATTGAGCTTCAAAAATGCTCTTTGGAAATCTATGGGTGACGTCACGGACACTACGTCCATGTTTTTATACAGTCTATGGTGTGTACACACTTATTTGGGATTCAGTAGAATAGTTTAGAATAACCTCAACACCAGACAGAAACTGAATGCACGTCACAACTATTGCATTTTATCATGTTCTAGCTGGGGTCTCAGAGACCCCGAACAGCTCACCCAAAATATTTTTGCTACTACTCACGTCAATTATTAATTATAATGACACACTTGTGTATTTTATATTATTGATCAATATGTGAATCCACTGCCGGACTACGCATGACACGAGTTGGCACAGATTCAAAACTTTTTCAAAACATCCTCTGCTCCGCGATGTTTCATTAGATAAATTCTCTGTTAAATAACATTATTTATAACACATACTTATTTACATTTCAAATTTGCACATATCATACCTGTACATACAAAATTGTCTATATTCTATATTGTGTTTTTGCTTTTTTGTACATTGTCTATTTTCTCTATTTTTATATTATTCTTTTTATTATCTGTGTCCTGTCTCGTCACTGTCATTCGGTTGCACTGTGGAGCTTCTGTCACTAAAACAAATTCATCGTATGTGTAAACATACCTGGCAATAAAGCTCATTCTGATTCTGATTCTGATATGCTGGAGAAACGAGAAACCGAGTCTGACCACCAGATGTCGCTAATGCGCACTGTGTTAAAAAGCTTCGAGTAATGAACCGTTTTTCGGCACAATTTGATGAAAGCCTCAAACGGTTCAGAAAGCCTCGGTTTCCCATCACTACATTTTACATTACACACACAGTGTCCTCATAAACCATATATTCAAACACACACGCTGGCTGCACTGATAACCTATAGTTGATCTTAGATCTGCGCATGTCTGGTTCATAAACTGCATTTCTGCTGTCAGCTGTGAGTGCACAGACTGACACATTTTTACACAAAACATTGAATGGTGTTACTCGAAAAAGTCTATTCTACATTCATTACACTACTATAATACAAATATTAAAGTTAATACCGCTGCCTGAGAATCTGTTCTGGCGAAAGTCCTTGGCTGCTGGTGCTCGCGGTCGACTTGTTGTGTGCTGCGTAAACGTCCTGAAACGCTAATGAAAACTTACGCTCCTGACGTACGTGTCACAATATTTCTCAAGTTGACTTATGGGAAATGAAGTTAACTTCAACCCTCCTCTCTGAATTTCACCAACAGAATTTATGTATCGTGCACGACTTTCCCCGCCACGGAGAAATACTGTGAATTTTATACCACACGCACACACACAATGCGTGTGTGTGTGTACATATATTGGGGACAAATGTGCACCCAAAAGTGAGCTTTACCTGACAACATCTCCAAACACCTCCCTTTGGGGACGTCATCATTTGTAAAACTGATCAAAAAATAAAAGTAGTTTTTGTTTTTTTATTATTATTGTAAAATTGCAGAAAGTTTTCTGTAAGGGGTAGGTTGGTGTAGGGCAATAGAATATACGATTTATAAAAACCCACATAGACATGCAAATGCCACACAGAAAGGTATCCTGGCTCAGCTGTTACTTGAACCATACTGCACAACTTCTTGTCCAGTCCATTGTCATTTCTAGGCTGGACTATACGGTAATGCTCTTCTGGCTGGACTTCTATCATGTGCAATGAAACCTCTACAAATGATTCAGAATGCAGCATGCCTGGTCTTCAAAAAGCCCAAAGAAACCCATGTCACACCTCTTTTTATGAGGAATTGCTTGTTGTATTCCTCTTTTTTACTTTGGATAAAAGTGTCTGTTAAATGAATAAATGTTAATGTAATGTAAATGAATAATGATAGCAATGTTTTTCACCAACTAAGAGACATTATTAAAAATCAAACAAATAACTTTCTTACTTATGCCCGTCAGCCTTGTCATGGTATAGGCCACCAACCACAGACCTTCTGAATTCTCTGTATTAGGCAATTCTTTCCTACTGGTTCCAGGTGTATAGCCCATCTTGGTGACGTCAGCCTTGAGGTCATGTTGCCAGGTGTTTCTTGGACGGCATCTTCTTTGTTTTCCTTGGTGGTTCCACTTAAATTCCACTTAAGTGCCCTATCCAAACTCATCTTTTCTTCCTGATTTCTTCTTCAGCAGGGAAGTTTTGTGGGTCATTTCCCAGAGGTTGGTATCGCTGGTGTCAGGCCAGCAGATCTGGAGAATCCTTCTGAGACCGCTGTTGATGAAGGTTTGCACATTACTGATGGTCATTTTTGTCATCCTCCAGGTTTCAGCTCCAAACAGCAACACTGACTTCACGTTATAGGGTTGAACAGGCAGATCTTAGTTGCCGAGGACAGGTCTCTGGAGCTCCAGATGTTCTTGAGCTGTATGCAGGCAGCTTTTGCTTTGCCAATCCTTGCCTTGAAATCTGCGTCTGTGCCATTGGTCAGTGATGCTGTTGCCCAAGGTGAAGGACTGGACTTTTTGCAGGGGACTTCCATTCAGCATGACTGGATCCTTACTTGTGGATTTTATCTTGAGGATCTTGGTCTTATCTCTGTTAACGATGAGGCCAATCTGAGATGAAATATTTATCACTACATCAGTCCTCTCTTGCATCTGCTGTTTGTTGTGGGACAGAAGTACAAGGTCGTCAGCAAAGTCCAGATCCTCGAGCTGGGTCCATGTGGCCCACTGGATTCAGTTCCTTCACTCTCTAGTGGATTCCTCCATAATCCAGTCAGTGGCAAAAAAGAAACAGGAAGGGTGACAACAGGCATCTTTGTCTAACTCCTGTTTTCACCTGGATGCTGTTGGTGAGCTGCCCTCCATGGACTCCACAAAATATTCCATCAAAATATTTTCTAATCAGGTTAACTAAGCAAACAAACAAGTGAAAATATATTTTCACAATATGTCAGTGTTTCTGTTCCATGTGGTCTAGATACACTCTCTGGTAGCAGAGTTAGGACAACATTGTTGTTGTTGCCATGGTGAAACGTAGCTAATCTGGAAACAGTCCAAAGTCTCCAGGAAAGCTGATCTGGGATTCTTTGGGGAAATATTATGTATTATGCTTATTATTGGCTACGTGGCATTAAAATTAAATCAGAAAAACTGAAATTACCTGTGGTTTTATTTTATTACGCATGCTTGCGCCTCCTAACTAATATCTTTTTTATTTATTTATTTATTTTTTATTTATTTGATCGTTTTAAACAAGTATTCAACCAGGCACGTAGGCATGATCTTTTTTTCTGTTTGCAATCCACATTAATAAAGTAAATTGTAGTGTTGTTGCAGTTTTAAAAACCATCGTTAGATGGCGCCAGATGACCAAAATGAGAAACATACCGTATATATGCAGTTTAATGTTTTATTGGATTGCAATACCTTTAAACCAGTGGTGTAGTCGGGACCATACGCAAGTATACGCCGTATGCTTACTTTTTTCCCCGGAATGTTTGCGTATTACGACTTCTAAGGATCAATATTCGCGTATACCCTCGGTATACCCACTTGTTTTGTTGCTTCGCAAGTCCGTAATCTACTGTCATGTAGCGTCCACTTTAATGGTGTCCCATACTGCTGCTGTACTATTACACAATTCGTGATTCTTTGTAATTGGTGCAATATCACTTCTGTCATTCAACGCCGCTCATTGTCGCTCGCGCTAGGTGTTTTGAGCCGCACTGAGCGCAGTTCTCGTGCTGCAACAGTGGATACACGCCGTAAGGAAATATGGTAGTGAGTGCACGGATTTGAGTGGAGGCATTCTCTCGTTAGTAGCCTATCGAAAAAGGAAGCCCAATATGATAGTGCGGCCACGACGTGAAACAATTACTTTCGAATATTTTGACTAACACCC
>NW_015552558.1:248016-255011 GCF_001515605.1 Sinocyclocheilus anshuiensis
CGTAAAAAAACTGAAAGACGAGTCTGTTATTTTCTCTGGTAATCAACATTGACACAAATGCTGTTGATGAAGCTGAACTAGTATTGACACAGCAACATTCATTTAACCAGCGCTCATAGTTCAGTCACAAGAGCAAAGAGCTCCTCAGATATTGAGTGCCTTAACCTTAGCACTGTTTACATGTAAGACAGTGTTTGTATAAGGCATCTTTGCTTAACTCATCACTAGGCATGGGACCAGTGGTGTAGTCGGGGCCATACGCAAGTATACGCCGTATGCTTACTTTTTTCCCCGGGATGTTTGCGTATTACGACTTCTAAGGATCAATATTTGCGTATACCCTCGGTATACCCACTTGTTTTGTTGCTTCGCAAGTCCGTAATCTACTGTCATGTAGCTTCCCCTTTAATGGTGTCCCATACTGCTGTGTGAAATTCGTGATTCTTTGTAATTGGTGCAATATCACTTCTGTCATTCAACGCCGCTCATTGTCGCTCGCGCTTGGTGTTTTGAGCCGCACTGAGCGCAGTTCTCGTGCTGCAACAGTGGATACACGCCGTAAGGAAATATGGTAGTGAGTGCACGGATTTGAGTGGAGACATTCTCTCGTTAGTAGCCTATCGAAAAAGGAAGCCCAATATGATAGCGCGGCCACGACGTGAAACAATTACTTTCGAATATTTTGACTAACACCCTGACCCGAGCCTCCGTTACATAAAATATAGATCTAACAGAGGAATGAGCCGTATGCAGTTACTGAAGAGAGAGAGAGAGCAGAAGAGAGCGCGTGAATATGAATTACTCGCATATGACCGGCTTTCCCAACTATTTTATTGATAAAGTCTTTGTGTGTGTTAGAGAGAGAACACGCTGTCCAACAATTAATGCCACGGATCCCCAAATATAATCCCTTAGTCACTATAGTTTTGTCTGCTAACTTAGCTGAGTATTAAACTGCTAGCAACTGTTAGGCTATCAGGAGCACCCCATTATTATCATGTCAGAATACTTTATGCTAAAGGACATCATACTGTAAAGTTACATTAATACATTTAGCAGACAGATATTCGCATGGATTTAGGATTTATAGAAGGAGGGAGAGCAGACAGCAAAACAAAAATATGAGTCAATTCAATAGTGTTCAGTAGGCAGTAGGCTGATTTTTCAATAAAGGTATTGGACTGATTTTTATAAATAGGCACTTTAAACACAAATTTGTTTTAATATATTTGTATGAAAAATAGGTTTGTTACATCTTGGGTATTTAAGTCATTTTAAGATAAATAACATTCTGTGCAAACAAATTAAAATGAGGTGGTTGATTTGCAACTAGGTGGACACAGTTCTGTTCATAACGAAGTGACAGGAAAACACACATATACGCAAGGGATGGACAGAGATATTGGGGAAAATGAAGAAACGGAAAAAACGGAAAATGGTGCAGTTCAAGAACCTTAAATTATTTTGCACAGCTCCAGCCTAAGGGTTTAGACCTTTGTGATGGCCATACAAATAATAGGGTTGTTTGTGGTTTCAGAATTTGTTGTGGGTGTATAGGATGGCCTGGATGAGTATGAGATTTCCCAGCCTGAAATTGTGTCCCAGTCCGGCCCTGCTCTTAGTTCAGGCCTGGTTTCAAGGGGATGATAGTGAAAGCAAGAGCTAAAGAAAGCAAGAGCACCCGCAGCTGAAGCTGTAATAAACAGATTTGGCAAACTATCTAGTGCACATTTGTGTTTGCGCTCCGGAGAGCGTAACAGGTTTCCATTTACATTTTTACAGCGTTCAGCAATGTAGCTAATCACATACATACCTGTTGATTTATTGAACGCAATGACCAATCAGAGGCATTAAAGTTAGAACCCATTCAACGCTTAAAACGCTGGAGTTTTTGTCCAGTGCTCAGTTCTGCAAGCTCGAGAACCATCTTATTATAACGATGTAAATAAAAGATTAATTGTGCAGTACAGAGAGATTCATTGATTACAACGGAACTTTGTGAGATCGCAATCAGCTAAGACGAATTACATGTTTTTAGGGAGCTCTCTTTGCACGTTTTATGTAGGCTATATGTAATTTATGTTATCCATATTGGCCTATTTGTATAAAACTTTTGTTTTTCACGCTACAGGCTGGAAAATCCTCTTGCAGGAGATGATTCCCTTCCTAAATTATAACATTAGCTATATGTTTTACATGTATAAAGACCCACTTATGCTGTTTGAGAAAAATGTTAGGCATCATATTATAAGTATAAATATAATTTTTGATTAAATTATTGTCTTTTAAATTTCCACTGTGCTAAAGCCAAAGCAAATTTAAGAAAATATTATCTGGAAATATTTATTTAATTAATTCATATCAAGTTATTTTTTTCTACTCAGTTGCATAAAATAAAACATTAAATTCAGATTTATCTGTAAAACAAGGGAATAAGGTAATATTACTGGGTAATAGTAAACCACTTTTTTCTTTAGGACTACACCACTGCTTTAAACCCCCATTAAAAGTATGCTCATAAATATAATCTCTAAATTAGAGCTATTTTGAGGCTCTCTCGGAATCATAACAGTCAAATGCATCAAGTGGACAGCTTGAAACGTGGAATAGACAGGTCTAAAACCTGCTGACTTAAATACAAAAGGGTATCTATTCTTGTCCAAAAGAGGGCGCCGGAGAACTTCAGGTGATTTAGAGGGAGAACATTTACATGACAATATTCTCTAGCCTAGAAAATGTCACTCACATTTCATGCTTGGCAGTTGGCGCAAAAGTTTAACAAATGATTGTAATGAAATTGTCAGTAGTCTTGTCAATATTGATCAAGAACTAACCGATGTCTTGAATGAGCAAATCTCGGAGCTGTTTTTGGCGGACCTGCATTTTAATGGAGTGTTTTGGAAACAACATCAACGTAAAATTCCATGTTCTATTTTTCATAATAAAATGTCAGTTTGTAGGCAATAGGCTGTACTTAATTATAAGTATTAAAATATAAACACATTTATTTTCTTGATCCCAATGATATCTCTGACCACACGCTTCAGTATCAGACCAGTGCATGCATTTCTGCACTTCATTCATTTGTGCTTAAAGGTCTAGCGCCTTTTGAAATTGCTGTCTAATTTAAATTCACTTACATTCGATTTTCATCTTGAAATTCTTTCTATAAACAGATGTCCTTCTGATATAGGCCTATAGGTCTACAGTAAAAAAAAAAAAAAAAAGGACAGAGGGTGTCATCTTTTATGCTACAGCAGACGGCCTACTGGCTACTGGATAGGCTTATTTCTCATTTGGCCTATTATTAGTTAGTTCCCGATGCCCGCATGTAGAGAGGGGGTGGGGGGTCTTGGGGGACGTGTTGTCCCTCTCTAAAGGTTGTGTTATTTTTTGTATGAGTGATATTTGTTTTATTAGCCTACACTTTGTATTTTCATAAGCTTACATCTTTCCCCCCTTTTTGTTTATTAGTTCTATTATTATTATTATTATTATTATTATTATGTTAACAATGGCGTGAAAAATTACCAGTGCTACCTTAAATTAGTAAAAATGTATTTGATTAATTTTTTTATGGAATAAACACCTTTTATTTTAGCGGCAACGAATGTAACTACAGTACGTCATCTGAAAACACACGATGTACGATGTATGTACAATATATAATCAGAAAACACTGATACTTTTTAGGCATGCTGATTGCACAAGATTTTAACATTTTGACACTTAAAACAGCAGGTTGGAAAAAAACACACTCTCGCTGCTTTCTCTTCGAGCTAATGTGCAGCAGGAATCTCAACACTGCTTTTACCTTTTCTAGGTGTTGTTGCCTTACACGTGACAGTAGCAGAGCGCATGCGCCGTGAGGTAGTCCTCTGTTTTTATTGCCAGGTGAGTAGATTTTGTTCAGGTAAAGTGGAATTTTACTTAAGGAAACAAGACCCAATGAGATAACACTGTGTGATGTACCACATTCAGAAAGAAGACACAAGGATGTCATTAATGGGCAAAATGGGAGACTGGCAGGTACGTTATCTTCTTTATAAGGTATATGAGGGTGATGAAGGAGCAGGTTTTACTTTTGTATATAAGTGAGAATTAAGTCTTCTACACGGTAACTTTTCAGAAAGGTTTTACAGACAGTATTAGTCATTAACCAATGTAAATAAAATGCTACACACAAAAGCTGTATAGTTCACGCAGGTAGGTTTGCGTTTGAGACGGTGAAAGATAGGGTGAAGGCAAAGGCGAGACAGCGGTGAAAAATAATCTCTTGATCAGATTTCTCTAAAATAAAGCACGCTCAGGGTGGCTGGTGAGAGAGTCCAAATTTGTTGTTAGATATTGGATACGCAGGCTGTTTATTTCATTTTGCACACTGGTGTAAATATTTTAATTTGACTCACTCATTTCCGATATTATTGCAGTTTGGTCATTTTGTGCAGGCCTATGTTACGCATTTTCCTATAGTAACATGAACGGGAAAGACTTGATTTATTTATTATTTTCTCCATAAACAATTTTTTCCTGCAATAATAAGTCAGTGTATTTTTTTATTTTATTTTGTTATTGTGTGTGTGTGTAAAACACGATCCTCAAGTTGACCCATTATGACATTGTAAAAAAGAAAAGAAAAGAAAACCAAACAAGAAAGAAAACCAGAAAACAAACGCGAATCAGTCATTTATTTTGTGAATATAACACCATAAATAACTGACAGACTATGTCCATTTAGATACGAATATTGTGAATGGACAATTTTCCCAAATTGAAGATTACCAAATAGTGCTAAGAATGAAGACTAGTTTTGCTTTTCTTTTGTGTGATTGGTTTCAATGATGCGGACCCCCAATCAATAAGCAGCGAACAACAAAGCAGCACACCCATCTATTTCTATTGCGCGTTTTCTTTGCCTCTCTTAATCGTCATTGTGTCTTTCAGTTTCTTTCGGCCTCTCATTAATGACAACTGGACTCACCCCACCAAAAATGGTAATGGAGATAAGAGAGAGACAACGCCTTAGACTCGGCGACCTGTCTCCTGACCTCATTCACATTTAACAAGCCATGTTGTTGTGTTACTTATTTACATTTATCAAATTGCGACGTTACACGCTCTAAATAGATGTATATCTACCGAAGAATCGGCTTTTTTTGCATAACACTATTGAGAGTAGTTTACAGGCCCAGGCTCACTATGATTAAAACAACAGTTTACAATTGTCAGACTGGAATCAGTGTGGTTTTGCCCACTAAATCACGTGCATGCTGCAGCAGTTTAGCATTGTTCAATATATAGGTTGCTCAATTTTACAGGTTGCTCTTGGGTCGAAAACCTAGAACTTCTTGAAGAATGCATGTATGCAAAGCGTGTGGCCTTTGATAAAAAAAAAGAAGAAGAAAAAAAAGAAAAATCTTTCTAATGGTTTGGGTTATACTTGGCATATTAACTTCGCTCTGAGTTAAACCAATTGGATGATTAATTCAAAAGAAAAGGTGAAGTCATCCTTCACCACTGATATTAACCCCTGCATTTACAGTTCCCTTTTGAAATACAAATGGAACTCAGTAAAGGTATTCTTACTGGAATTCTCGATGCAGTTTCTACCTGTGTATATTCATTGGCTTTGGTCTCTTGATATGCTAATGAGGGTTATTACAGTAGCGCTCGAGTCTCTCTCTTCCACCATTAGAGGGAGATCTGAGCGCGCAGCTCGAGCCTTGTGCACTGTGTCAAACTCAAGCTAAGGCGCACTTCACTCTATCCACAACCAATGAAAATGCTTTGGAAATTAACTGATAATATTAAATATGAAGACTGCGAGGTAAGCGGCTTAACCAGGCTTTTAATACCAAACATTGCATGATATTTACCATAATTCGGAACGGTTTAACTTTTAAATCAGTAAGCTTTTTTTTTTTCTTGCTGTGTGTACAATTTAATTCAACACAAGAACAAGTGATAAATAACATACTGCAATACAGCATGATCTAGAACACATGTAATTTTCCAACATAATAATAATAATAATAATAATAATAACAACATACATACACGTATGACACATTAAATGCCTGTAGAAGTTCTGTAGTACAAAAAACAAACAAACATTAAAACGTTGTAATATCGAAATGTGTATGAAAAATAGACAATAAACAAACTTACCAAACGTAAGTTTTGGTAAACAATCAAACGCATCAATTGCAGTGGATGATTTCGTTTTAAAATAAATGTATTTGTCTTTTTTTTTTTAGTTCTTGCTTGTCTTCCCCTCTAGTATTTGGCATGATTTGTTTGGTGAATGCAGTAAGCTAATATATGGGAGTAGTTTTCGGAGTGGTGAAGCCAGTAAAACGTGTTTTCGCTCGTTTCTGGCGAATCACACACGCCATGATCAGGAAAGAATCTCTGCACTCCGCGTGTCCTTATGAGTTTCTTTCTCTCGACGCACAGACTCGCATTAATTGTAATAAGTAATTACATGCTGTTTCATAATAATCGCCTATGACATGAAAGCTTAGAGGGAAGCGTGTAGGATGAGTATACATGCGTAAAGTTTGTTGAATATTTGCTCTGGCGGTGAGTTAAGCTGCATCGGCGTGTGTTGTGTCTTGGCCGTTGTTAAACTCGTGGTGAGGGATTTTAGTGGGCCATGGAGCACGAATAGACGAAGACTAGTGTGAAAAACAATGAGGTAGACGAACATCCAGTGAACAGTGAAAATATGCCAGACCAGATGCCCTCAGCGTTTGCTGGATTTTCACCAGAATCAGACGTGCAACATTGTTTCCTTGCTTGTGTTCTTCCCCCCTCGTTCTGTCTTTCTTTCACTTTTGCTTGCCCTCGAACCTTTTAAAATGTTTCCCCGCTCTCTGATTCGTCAGACGCAGGAGAATGTCCCTCTTTTGTCTCTCTCTCCCTCTCTCGTCCACTCACTCTCTCTCTCTCTCTCTCTCTCTCTCTCTTTCTCTCTCTCTCTCTCCTCCTCTCTG
>NW_015552558.1:255341-262247 GCF_001515605.1 Sinocyclocheilus anshuiensis
CGTCCACTCACTCTCTCTCTCTCTCTCTCTCTCTCTCTTTCTCTCTCTCTCTCTCCTCATCTCTGATTAGATATACTGATTCCCCATTCAATGGACGTCATTTAGTGCAGTCTGCCTTGAGTTGCTTCCTCGCTTCACGCTCGATTTCCGACCATTCTTCTCTTATTAAGTATTCGTGTAATATTAATAGTCATGAATATCTACCATTAGGAGGGCAGAGGAAGAGGCAGATCTGTGCTAACATGAGCTCAAGCGAGGGAACAGTTTACTGACAGAGCCGGGAGACGCCAAGGGGATCTAAGAAACTTTAGAGAAAAGCATTGCATCTAAACAGCAGATGAAGAACAGCGGGAATTTACCCAGATTCTGATGGATTATTGCTTTATTTGAACGCTGGCCACCGCCACCTCGCCCTACAATTATCGTTGGCTTGATTTAATTTGCACGTTTGCAATTAAAAAAATTCTTGTCTTTTGAAGTCCTCGGAAATCCTCGCTGATGTTAGTGCACAGTTTTTCCGCGATGGTGAGTGACTGTCGGGAGTAAAAATCTGAAGACTGCGCTCAACATTTACTCTCCGATTGTTTGGTTGTTTTTTATTTATGTATTATTATTTTTATCCTGTCGTTTCGTCTGTTCCATCATGCAATCGGTAATTGGTTGCATACAATGCTATTACAAAGACTTAATACTTGATGTAAGCTCTGATTATTTTTATTTGCCTCTCAGTAGGATCTTCAATTGCTGAATGAACAACAAACTATCGATGTACATTTTAATGTAGAATGACATATTATTCTATATCGATATTATTCTAATTATAATGTAATGTTGTTGTTTTGATATTTTTGTTCTTGACCAGATTTAAAGGCATGTTCGGATTTCTGTTTAAATAAATTACTAAGTGCGATAACAAATCACTCCTGTTTATCTTTTTTTTTTTTCTTAAAATGTTATATATATATATATTAACAGCACTAAAACAGCACTATATATTTCTCTACTAAGGATCGCCACGACGGGACCAGCAATGGCACAGCCCGGTTACCCCAACTGGGCAGCGTGGGCCAGTCTCCGTACACCAGCGCTCCTCCGCTCTCTCACACGCCCAATTCAGACTTCCAGCCGCCATACTTTCCGCCACCCTACCAGCCCATCTACCCGCAGTCTCAGGACCCTTACTCTCACGTTAATGACCCGTACTCCATCAACTCTCTGCACGCCCAGCCTCAGCCACAGCACCCGGGCTGGCCCGGCCAGCGGCAGAGTCAGGAGAGCAGCCTGCTGCACCAGCACCGCGGGTTACCGCATCAGCTGTGCAGAGAGTACCGCAGAGAAGTGCTACTTCCCTCGGGTCACGGCATTGAGACTGGACTCACGGATTCAATCCATATCCATGGAATACCTCACTCTTTAGAAGATGTTCAGGTAAGGAGAAAAGCTTAAATCTTATAACATGTCACCTCCATAATCCAACTCCATTATTTGGATTTGCTGCTGGTGCTATTCTCTTTAGAATATCGGAACAGTCAAATATCAGGTCACATATTTAAATTGTTCTTATTTAAGTTGTTTTATTGAATATATTACGGTAAGCCTAATTGCACAACAGAACGGTGTTTGTCAGAATAAATTGGTGAAGTTGGTAAAAAAAATGTGGCAGTTTTTAAATTGTTGTTTGAATGTAAATATACTATTTAAATGTATATTTGCTGGTGGTGGTCAATTATGATCGACATTTTTGTCTTGATGGCCAATGACGTTGCATGTTTTATGAGGAAACCCGTTTTGAAAGAAAGTAATTTGATATAAAGTTCTATTTTAAACGGTATAGCGCGAGAAAAAAAAAAAAAAAATTTGAAAAATATTTGTATATTAAATATTTGAAAAATACTTTAAAAAAGTAATATCCCTTTTTCCCATGAATTAATTATTGATTTTTCTCTCTCTCGCTGTTGTTCATCCCAGTAACACAAAGTGAGTGGTGTACTGGGCTTTTTGATTAATATTGTCTGTCATTTTTGGACGTGATTCTTGGCTGCCCCCCTTTTCATCAGTAATTTGATTGCAATGTGCCTGCTGAAGAGATCTGACGAATTGAGTCTGGACAAAATTCTCTGTTCCACCATAACTGCATGCTTTATAGGGTTCCCCACGTTTATTCTCTGGGTAATATACATATATTTACTATTATTATATTTTATGATATAAAACAATATAATTCAAGCTTTTATACATTTGAATGAAATACCTTCCTATAGACGTAATTAATATGGGTCAAAAATATGTACTTCTATAAAGATGCTGTTTATAGTGAGCGTAGTCATAAATACTAGGTTACTATGTAAAGCGTTTGTGCATTTTCTCTTTGGATTGCATTTTATTTCGTTTGCAAAAAGTACGATGTTTTTGAAATTTCGATCATTATTAATATGCTTTTTGATCTTTGCAGCATGTTGAAGATCAAGGAATTCACATCCCAGACCAAACTGTAATCAAGAAAGGTAAGCACTTTCCTCTCAAATACCGTACGTGCTTCCTTCCACTAGCAGCTCTCCGCTCGTAAAGTCTACCCGTGCTTGCTTTGAGACAGATCAGGTTAATTTGTAGGCCATGAGATAGCCTGACGAAAAGGCACAACCCATTTTAACCAAGTGTTCCATAGAGGGCACTATTCGTGTAGCTATTATGTGTGAGTTACTGTAATCAAGAAAGGTAAGCAATTTCCTCTCAAATACCGTACGTGCTTCCTTCCACTAGCAGCTCTCCGCTCGTAAAGTCTACCCGTGCTTGCTTTGAGACAGATCAGGTTAATTTGTAGGCCATGAGATAGCCTGACGAAAAGGCACAACCCATTTTAACCAAGTGTTCCATAGCGGGCACTATTCGTGTAGCTATTATGTGTGAGTTAATATGTTGGTGCTTGACTTAGTCTGTGACTAAATTTAAAATGGTAGTCTTTAATAAAATTTGCGGAATGTCTCATTCAAAGATGACATGATAAACGCGCGTAGAGACTTAGTTTACTATGAAAGACATTTGTAGTAAATTTAACATATGCCTTCTGTGTAAATTTCAGTTTAAGTCATTATTTTGCAATTACGTGCCTCTTTGTTTCGTTCGGATCGCAGATGGTCAAGGAGGGCTGCAGGAGAAAGAGTGTGTTGAGATCGAATTGTTTTCTCATATTTACTTGCGCTGTGGCTAGATTTAATTTCCTTGGTTTTAACAATGTAAAAGCTTTGACATTAAATTTGATACACCATGTATAAATCCACAAAAATACACATTGCACATACACATAATAATTGCGTTTAACTCCTCTTGTCCCTATTAGTCTCCCCTGAGCTATTAATGTCACTAGTGATCTATCCAGTAGTGCTTGTGCTTTTGTTTCCGGTTAGCACATAAAGAAACAACGGGCGCTGCAGCAGGATTTAGGCCTGAACACTTATTTGTAAGCGTTCGTGTGTGTATTTCGGATTTGTGAATGTCATTCGATGTGCTTGTGTGGGAAGGTTACCAACTGTTTAGAGATTAAAACTATTATGAGAAATAATACACATATTTATTTGTAGGAAGTATTGGATTAAAATGCATTATTATTATTAGTAGGCTATTATTATTATTAGTGTTATTATTAATACAATTACATAGCCTATACGTTTAGAAATATTTACGTGGATTATGCCACTTTTTCCCTCTCTTTTTACGTTTATCAGTTTCTGTTTTATGATGTCCAACAAATAACAGCTACACTGAGCAGTTAGTGGAAATTTTGAGGTAATGCCATGCTTGCTGAACTGTAATTTTCTCCAAGCTTGGTGTGAAGTCACCATTGCGATCATATGAAATATTTTGATGGCTGGGCCACTTCATTACTTTGGGCATATTGCAGCAGTTACATTCATGAGCTGAATGAAAAGCTATTGCTGTGGTATCTATTTTCCTTCCTCTCTGATAAGACCATATTGCTTTTGATTCCACATAGGCGTGCGAGATGATGTGCATATAAACGCATATGTCTAATCGTACTCAAAAGCTGCCTGCTGCATAGCAATTCATCTTTTTCCATTTTGTTGGTGGTGTAAACTAAAATGGGGGGCCTAATCATGTTTTTTTTTTCTTTTTTTTTCTCAAGGTCCTGTTTCCATATCCAAGAACAACAGCAATGTCTCTGCTATACCGATAAATAAAGACGGGCTTTTTGGAGGTGTGGTAAACCCAAACGAAGTGTTTTGTTCGGTTCCGGGTCGTCTGTCTCTTCTTAGCTCAACGTCAAAGTACAAAGTCACAGTAGCGGAGGTGCAGAGACGTCTTTCTCCGCCTGAGTGCCTGAACGCTTCCCTGCTCGGTGGGGTCTTGAGGAGGTGAGCTGGACATCCATCCATACATCAGTAATTATTTATTATCAAGCGCTTTCCGTCGCCACAACCCACCGAAATGACAGCCTATTAAAAATCATACCTCAACACAGGCAAAATTCTGAACCTGAATTATTTGTTTTTATATACTTGTAGTGGCCTACCCAATCGCAATGAGCACATGCTGTAATATCTTAATGCAACAGGAGTTAATAGACTCTATCTCACGTGATGACAGTGGGAAATAAAATAAATGTTTTATTTATTTGTTTATTTACATTTTTACTTTTGAAACATTCCATGGCATCCTCTAAAGCATCATGTCTTTCTTCTAGCATAAAAAAGTAACTTGAAGAGATGTTATCTAAAATAAACAGGTCTCTTGGGGGACACACGACTGACTTTTTTATCATTATTATTCAAGGTTATGCGTGCTCCAGGCTATTATAAATATTAGACATTTTAATATAAATGATATGTAAATATATAAAATATAAATTGCATGTATAATGTATAGCATATATAATGATTAGCAGTAAAATAAATAATTATAACATAATAACAACACTATAATGACATTTAATAAAAATTTTTGTCATTTACTTTAAAGGGCCAAATCTAAGAATGGCGGAAGATCTTTAAGAGAAAAGCTAGATAAAATCGGATTAAATCTACCAGCAGGGAGACGCAAAGCTGCCAATGTTACTCTC
The DNA here is from genome assembly GCF_001515605.1 of Sinocyclocheilus anshuiensis. Classification (NCBI taxonomy): domain Eukaryota; kingdom Metazoa; phylum Chordata; class Actinopteri; order Cypriniformes; family Cyprinidae; genus Sinocyclocheilus; species Sinocyclocheilus anshuiensis. The sequence goes on from NW_015552558.1 coordinate 260,416, forward strand.
TTGACGTCACTGGTGGAAGGTAAGTTTCCTGATAAATATATATTTTAATAAAGCAGGTGTTTATTGCTGCTACATGAGAGCCATTCTAAATAAGCATTTGCATTCATCCGTGAAAAGGAGAAAGTATGTTTTGCAAGCAACAAAGCTGAAGGATAAAAAAGAAAGAACGGATTCCGGAGATACAATTTGGAAAACAATTTTGTGGGATTACAGAAATCTCTCTCTCTCTCTCTCTCTCTCTCTCTCTCTCTCTGTCTCTCTCTCTCTCCCTCCTTTATACCTTTAGCAGCACCACTTGTCTTTAATGTTGAGCATGGTGTGAATTCGGATGTCTTTGTACGGCCTACTTTGTGTCATAATAGCAATGCTGTTTTATGGCACTTTTATGCAGTTGCTGGATATATTGCACCACAGCCGAAATCACTATGACATGTATTATTATTATTATTATTATTATTATTATTATTATTATTATGTATGGGGTTTATCCTTGTCTGCTTGATGCAGTTGACCTGTAGGTTGAAAGCCTATTATAAAATATAAATGAGTTAATTATGTTGCACTGCGAAGATGCCATTGCTGTTGAATAAATCCATTTTGCTTGCAAAGTTGGAGGTGATTATTCCGTGCAGTGGTATTTGGTGTGCCATGGGTTTTAAAGGTGAAAGCTGGAGACGGTTCATTGGTTCCTGTTAATCATTGCCGCTGAAGACTGAATGTAATATTCATCGTGCTTCATTGAAATTTAGTCTTGTATGGTAATGAGCCTGAAGAAATGTATGATTCCAGCGAGATAAGGGCGAGGGGGTGGGGGTGCTGGACACGCAAGCAGACGCTGATTTAGTCGGAGGACACTGGCTTTCTGAAGTGCTGTTATTGTTTATGATCTGCTCCATTTTATGGAAAGCAGTTTAGTAGAGTTGAGCTTTGATGCTAATTGGCGCATGCGTTCTTCCGGATTCTAGACTTATGACAGGAAGGCTCGCAGTAAAAATCCAACTGTTTCAGGAAATTAAAACCAAAGGGGGAAAAATAGCCAAACACACAGACCTAGTCGGAGTATCGGATGTTTTAGCTGTTTTATATAGAACAACATTCTAATATTTGATAACAGGACCACGAATCAATGACATGGTGTCAATCGTTCAGTATCTTATGTTCTGTTAATCTCACAAGGAGGGCACATTTTGACGCACACATTTGACAGAATTCAATTATCTATTAGGTAATAGAAAATAAATGTGCATTAACAATGTCAGAATTGATAAAGAACGATGTCCTGCTCAATGGTCGAGGGCGTTAATTAGGCTAGATGACAATTATGAAATATTTTAATTAGTCTACATTTTATTACAGTAACATACACATACTGACTCTTATTTTCTTCTAGGTGAAGCGGTGCATCTGGCCAGAGATTTTGGTTATGTATGCGAGACTGAGTTTCCGGCCAAGGCGGTAGCTGAATACGTGAACCGACAGCATTCCGACCCAAACGAACAAGTCCAAAGAAAAAACATGTTATTGGCATCGAAGTGAGTGCTATTCTAACTATTTAGATGTCTATGCGCATGTCACTGTTTATGACAGGTTTCTTTTTTTTTTTTTGCTTAATTGTCGTATTTTATTTAACACCATATTGAAATTTGCTTTCCGTTAAATACACACGTGCCAATAGTATATCTATATAAGCTAGCTTTTAATAAATATGTCTGCATTTTGGAACGAAATGGTTTCGGTAAAATAAAATGTTTTTGCATTATTCGCAACCTGTAACCTTTTTTTTTTAGATTTTCGGTAAAATAAATAAATTAATTAATAAGTTTTATATATAT
>NW_015552558.1:262323-288900 GCF_001515605.1 Sinocyclocheilus anshuiensis
AAATAAACAAGAGACATCAATGAAAATGTACTAATCATAAAAAAAAGCGACGACACTACTTTAGATGTCATAGAGCCTAACTTTTAGGTGAAGGCTAATCCAATTCTCACGTTTCCACTTGACGTGTTACTGACGTAGCCTATATGCGACTCTCTTTTCAAACTGAGCTTGAGTTGTCAATTGCTCTGATGGACACTGCTCAACGAGCTGCTGTCAAAAGGAACACTCGTGCCACTGATTAAGGGACACATAAGGAGCACGTAGTCTTAATACATTTCTGACTTCATACGTTCAGCTGTAATTAGCTTCATCCTGACACGCATCCTGCATTGTGTCTCCTTCTAGACAAATCTGCAAAGAGTTCACGGACCTGCTCTCGCAAGACCGCTCGCCCTTGGGGAATTCACGCCCACAGCCCATTCTTGAGCCCGGGATTCAGAGCTGTTTGACCCACTTCAGTCTTATTTCTCATGGATTCGGGACTCCGGCCATGTGCGCGGCCCTCACGGCGCTGCAGAACTATTTGACAGAGGCCATTAAAGCCATGGACAAAATGTACCTGAACAACAATCCTAATAGCCACAATGAGACGGGGTCGAAGGCGGGTGACAAAGACGAGAAGCACAGAAAGTGATGTCAAGCCAACACATCCCAATTGATGTATGACAAAATACATATATAACAAACACTAGTGATCAAGATGAAACACTGAAAGCACCACCTCCCGTTCTTGACATTTTGAAACTTAAAAAAATAAAAATAATAATAATACTAATACTAATAAAATAGTTATTTGGGATTCGTGGACAAAGCATTTCTTTAAATCAAAATAAAGCAGTGTGCCAATGAAAGGAGTATCGATCGGGTTAATCTGCCACAGCAGGACTTTTCATGAACTCCCTTTGTATGAGTTCAATGGACTGAAATTCAGCGATTTCCCCTCACTATCCCCATTTACGATTGTAGCCATGTGACAACAAGAAGCTGAAAGAGGAAGATTTTTTATCAGTATTGTGAATAAACTAGAAAGTAAAAAATTCTACAGCTCCACAACATGACTTCAACAATTGACTTTTTTACTCGACAAAGCGACCAACTTGAACTTTGAATTTCAACACGATTCACAGTTATATGAGGGAATCTGTGTTCATGTATGTATATATTTATTTATGTGTAATTTAATGGGAATTGTAAATAAGGTACGTCTGTTCAAACTTCTTTTTTATTTATCTGGTGCCTCCTGTTTTAGTGGGTTTGAATATTCGCTTAGTTCTTCATGTGGTTTTATGGTTCTTAGAAAACAGAAGTTTGGGGTATTCTTCTCTGGGATATTTCAATTCAGCCCTCTTGTAGCATGTTGAGGCGACACTGAAGCAAGTGAACAAATTTAAAAGAAATAAACATCAATTTCTCTATATATTATTATTATGCCATTCAGTTTTAGATCGAAAAAGGTCATTGCAGAGACTCCGACGATGCTAGTTTTGTGTTTCTATCTTCTTGTTTTTATACGAGCTATTTATGTGTTGTGCCAATCACCTCTTGTTCTTCCCTCAAAGCACCACAAGAGCAATAAATGGATATTGTCTTAAGAATTCTTCTTCTTTTTCTTCCTTCCTTCCTTTTTTTTATTATAATTTTTTTTTTTTAAATAAATTTAACATTTGGGGCTATCTGATATCTTGTGTGTCCATTGTCTAAATTGGAGGCGGTTTTATCTGTATTGTATAAACCTGTGCTGGCAATAGCTCCCATGCCTGTCAATGTATTATATTTCTTTGTTGCCCATAAAAAAAAAATAAAATAAAATAAATATTTGATACGCTTCATGTCGATTTTTATTCATTACTTTTTTTTATTCACCGCTCGCTACGATGTATTCCTCTCTCGCTCGCTCTCTTTTCTATTCAGCACAGTTACTGTAATTGAGTTTAACTCTCCCTTGACGATTGCTCCATGCAATAAGCAGTTGAACCCATTGTTTCCCTCAAGTACAATAAAAAAAAAAAACTTACTTTCACCTCTTGGTTCAGAGTACAAGATCATTCAAATATCGCAGGGAGCTTTTTGCCAAGCCAAATGACACGGAAAACAATGAATTCTCTTTCGTGTTTGAAGCGAATGTGTGTAGTTTTAGCCCTTGAGCAAGAGCGCTCTTTAAATCAGTCAGATGTAGAATCCAGTTGAAGGTTAGTGCATTTGCCATGTTCATGCATTTATTTGTAGACATCACCTTACTTCTCCTAAAACAATGTCACTATGCTAAATATTTATGTCATTAAAATGCAGATCTATAGTTCGTTGAAATCATTTTACAGTTCGTTTGAACGAAATTGAGGGCATGGCACTTAAAAATGGCATTAAAAGAAAAGCAGCATTCATCTCGTAATTTTACTTTTCCAATTAGTTTAGTCACTGGGTACACTTGCAGATGTCATGCCAGAACACGTATGCTTATTTTGTGCATTGCATAACTCATTTTCAAATAGAGTTTGATTGTTTATTGATAGCACGAGCCGGGAAATCAATCTCCATTTGAGCTTGCTGGATTTGCTTGCTGTGTTCTGCTCATGTACAGCAGACTTCTGTCATGGCACTGAGAACAGAACTGCCTGCACAATATTTCACCGTAGTGGTTATTCGTTTAAAACATTTTTTTTCTGTGCTCAGACAGTCTGTTCGACTCAGATGCAGTTGTTTTCAAATAACATGAACGGAGCCTAACTGTACATGTCCTTGGCATAATTGGAATGCACAGTGCAGCAGCAGGTGAAGCGAGGCATTGTCTGTCAAGACTGTTTTTGTTGGCTGCTTCTCAGATTGTGTGTGGGATTCTAACCTCGGGCACAATAGCTCTCTCAGAAAGGATACCCGGCTGCTGCTCCTGTTCAGGCGCAGAAAAACGCGCATGAATAGTCATTTTAAGGGAAATCACAATCATGTTAAATCGTATTCATCGGAATTAGAATTCCTTCACGTGCATGTGTCATTAACGCTAATGTCATTGTTTAAACGTATTTTTAACTCAGTGAAAGCATGTGTATATACCAAACAAGCACAATATGTTATGTCGCTTATATATATATATATATATATATATATATAAAAAAAAACTTTCCTCAATTAAATAAATAATAGCCTATCAAACAGCGTATATATATATATAAAGCGTGTTGCATGCCTACTTCTCTCTTCCTTGTTGGCTGGTACAATTTTACACACGTACCCTTATACCATGGTAGTTATGGCATTTTGCACATTTTAGACATTTACTGCAGTGTGTTTAGACGTTAAACCGGATAATTTCCACAAGTGCCTCTTTATATCTTTTAAATTTGATCTTTCAAGCTATCTTTTAATTTTAAGGGTGCCACAGCTATAGGTTAGATGGTAGGCTATTTGACAAGCCCCTTATAATGATACACATAACATGCAATATTACATGCGTTCACCTTGAGCTACTAAATATGCACATAGTTGTTTATTTATAACTTACCGAAAGCCCTGATTAGGCCTATTTATTTTGCCATATTTATTGATAACTTTCAGCGCAACGACAGCGTACAAAAAAAAACAAAAACAAAAAAAAACACTTGATACTGGAGATGCTTTTGGGCTTAGTTCAGCACCTTTGGACTTGACAGCTCCCGTAAAGAAGGTTTGCGTAATACTGAGCAATCTACAGGCTAGTTTGGTACTCTGCTCCTCCGTAAAATAACGTTCGAAGTAATTTAGGTTGAATTTAAGAGCATGATTTGAACCATAATCGGAAAACCCGGCACTTATTAAAATATCATATGATATGCTCTGTTGTTGTGAGCAAACTTATAAAGCGAAGTTAATTGAACTGAAATACATCGCACGGTAGTTTTATTTAATTTTAATTTTTTTTAATTTTAGGAATAATAAACTCAATGTGCCATAGCAATATTTTTCACGTTCGTTAATAAAAATAAATTAAATGCAGGATGCAAAGTGATAAATAAAATTGTTATGGATGAGCAAAACACTAATGAAACAGATGGAAACAAATAGCGGTAATGATTTAAACAAGTAAAATATTTATTTGATTGCGCTTACAAGATATAGCCTACTGTCTCACACCGAATGACTGCTCATCTAAACCTTGAAGATTAGGAATATTTTAGGAAGGAAAAACCGCAAGGTTCGGGACAAATGACACACGTCCCCAATCGAATGAAGTGATTCTATATCAATGATGTTTTCAATGGAGTGCAAAATGGTTAATTGTGTTGGACTCGTAGCTTCATCACCCCCTCAACTGACCCCTCCCGACTAAATTGAGTGGGCCCCCTTCATGTCAAAAGAGGTCAGAAGCTTCATCAAATCACCCATAATTACTTGAGACGTAAGGTAATCGATTAGATAACTTTACGTGCCTTTGAATAAACAAATTATTCCAAATAATTGGACACTTCTATAATTCAGAAATTTAGCATTTAGCCTGGATAAAATTAATCTCTCTCTCTCTCTCTCTCTCTCTCTCCCTGCGCTTGCTAACATTTACATGATTGCCAAAGAAGTAACAACAACAACAACAACAACAATAATAATAATAATAATAACATCTCTAAAAATATAGGCTACGTTGATTTGACTATGATTCTTTTTACTTGATGTTCCAATATTCTTCAAATCCGCGTAGAGTAGCTTATTAGTTTCTGGATTTATACACGTATAAGTATATAGGTTATAATTATAACCTTTTGAGAGTGAAGACTCTCTCTCTTCTCTCTCTCATTCAGCGCTTGCTAACATTTACATGATTGCCAAAGAAGTAACAACAACAACAACAACAACAATAATAATAATAATAATAACATCTCTAAAAATATAGGCTACGTTGATTTGACTATGATTCTTTTTACTTGATGTTCCAATATTCTTCAAATCCGCGTAGAGTAGCTTATTAGTTTCTGGATTTATACACGTATAAGTATATAGGTTATAATTATAACCTTTTGAGAGTGAAGAAAATAAAAGCTATATAAGTGCAATAAAGGGAGAAATAAAAGAACAATAAACAGATCTAACAAAGGAACAAGGTTGAATTAATTTGATATTGCTAACTATGTATCTTAGGAACTCATCAATTCAGTGTTAATTCGATTTACTTTTCAAGTTTTCGGTCATTAAAATCTTAACCGAACTGCACGTCCTGACCTCCTACATCCGAGTTCTTCACACATTCGTGTGCACCACAAAATAAGGCGTCCACAACTGTTATGTTTCGCCCTTTTCCTCCAAATAGTTGATATTCTAGTTTCTGCCTCCTTCTCTCTCCTCTCATTCTCTGAAGCCAGCCGGGGGGAGTGTCGCCGCGGGCCAAACATATGCTTCTTTCCATTTCACTAATCCAAATTCAGCGTGCAGGAATAATTGCTGGAGTGGCCGTGCTTTCGCAGGGCTTTGTCCCGCTCTGGCTCCCGTCAGCCAGGCACACGCCATTTCAATCAACTGCTTTTTGAGGGCTGTCTCTTTTTATCAAACCTCAGAACCTCGCCAGTGATGTGAACATTTAACAAACCGCTTCACGCTTCAACAAAAGCATGTAGGCTACATTGCGTACGAAGGGACCTGCAGTCTCTCTGTGTTTGCTTTGTGTATATCCTTGTTGGTTGGAGTTAAATTTATATAGGGTTGTTTATCCCAATTTATAACCCGTCTCAAAGTGATGACTCGTTGCGTTGATCACTGTGAAGTTATCAAAAGCCAAATTTAGTGATATTTAACAAATGCCAACACGATCCGCACGTTGTTTATGGGCTATTTCTACTTGATCTGACACTTAAACGATAGTAGCTATAGCCTAGATATTATTTACTAGAATTAAACTATTTAGATATAACAACATATCAAGCTAGTTAAAACGGAATATTTTACAGTGAACAACCAAATCAATGTACGCTCTGAAAAAAAAAAAAAAAAAAAAAAAAAAAAAAAAAAAAAATATGTTTCGCCCTTTTCCTCCAAATAGTTGATATTCTAGTTTCTGCCTCCTTCTCTCTCCTCTCATTCTCTGAAGCCAGCCGGGGGGAGTGTCGCCGCGGGCCAAACATATGCTTCTTTCCATTTCACTAATCCAAATTCAGCGTGCAGGAATAATTGCTGGAGTGGCCGTGCTTTCGCAGGGCTTTGTCCCGCTCTGGCTCCCGTCAGCCAGGCACACGCCATTTCAATCAACTGCTTTTTGAGGGCTGTCTCTTTTTATCAAACCTCAGAACCTCGCCAGTGATGTGAACATTTAACAAACCGCTTCACGCTTCAACAAAAGCATGTAGGCTACATTGCGTACGAAGGGACCTGCAGTCTCTCTGTGTTTGCTTTGTGTATATCCTTGTTGGTTGGAGTTAAATTTATATAGGGTTGTTTATCCCAATTTATAACCCGTCTCAAAGTGATGACTCGTTGCGTTGATCACTGTGAAGTTATCAAAAGCCAAATTTAGTGATATTTAACAAATGCCAACACGATCCGCACGTTGTTTATGGGCTATTTCTACTTGATCTGACACTTAAACGATAGTAGCTATAGCCTAGATATTATTTACTAGAATTAAACTATTTAGATATAACAACATATCAAGCTAGTTAAAACGGAATATTTTACAGTGAACAACCAAATCAATGTACGCTCTGAAAAAAAAAAAATAAAAAAAAAAAAAATAAATAAATAAAAATGTAATATATAAAATTTACATGGCAAAAATAATTACAAAATAACAAAATAATAATATACATGACAAAATAATGTCATGTAGCTATTAAAAAAAACTGATTTGGTTATGTGAATGAGGCTTCTTGCCTGAAAGTTGTCCAATTTATCAGGTAGGCCTACAGTTAGTGAATAGATTATTATTATTATTATTAGCGGTACACTTTATAAATATTTAAGTTCTGTGTTTTTTTCCTGACTTGTTGAACGCTCTATTTTACTGTCTTAACTTTTTCTGTGAAACAGCGATGGAAAAATTAGTCGGCCCATTTGCTTGGGAATCGCATGTTTTCACGGAGAGGGGATAGTGAGAAAGAGAGAGAGAGAGAGAGAGAGAGAGAGCGCGCGAGAGAATTAATAGACGTGATAATTTCACACTAAAGAAGAACACTATTTCATGTGGCTCTATCTGTTCCATCAGAGCGCAGCTGTGCTGTTATGATGAAGTTTGATGATGATGGTCTGAATCTTCCTCCAGGCGACTCATAGCTGCAGGCAGTGCCAGTGCCCGACCCTGATAAACGACTTAAACACACACACACGGGCTAGCCAGATCACTTTTGTTGCTCTCTTCATTTTTTTTTAAACAATACACATAGCCTACTATTTTTTTTTTCTTTTCTTTTTCCAGTTTGGCTCTTTGCACCTTTACCGGACATATTTATTTAAACATCACAGATGGTACAGCACAAATGCGAATTTGTTTAAATTAGAATGTATTTGGTAAAAAATATGATGTTTAACAAACGTTAGATGACAAAAGAAATCTAACATTTCTATTCAGCATGCATGGATTTCAGTAGGCTACATTATTTATAATGTGTTTGTAGCTAAATGCCTCGTAGGATAATTCCAATACCATAGCAAGAATGTGGTTTGCATTAATCGGTGCTATATATTTTGCTTGTATTTATTTATCTATTTATTTATTGTTTGTTTGTTTGTTAGTTAGTTAGTTAAAACTGTTAAGATTACTCAGACAAACTAGCAGAAAGAAAACATCAGGCACATTTAACCAATTATCTTATTAGTCAAACTGAACGTTTTCAACTCACCATTAAGACAAAAGAAGAAGAAGAAGAAGAAGAAGAAGAAGAAGAAGAAGAAGAAGAAGAAGAAGAACCAGAAGAAGAAGAAGAAGAAGAAGAAGAAGAAGAAGAAGAAGAAGAAGAAGAAGAAGAAGAAGAAGAAGAAGAAGAAGAAGAAGAAGAAGAAGAAGAAGAAGAAGAAGAAGAAGAAGAAGAAGAAGAAGAAGAAGAAGAAGAAGAACCTGCAATAGCGCTACAAATCATAATTTCTTGTCCACAACTGTGCATGAAGAAAAAAATATTAAAAAAAAAATACATTTTGCTGAGCTGGTTATTTCAGCATATTTTAGGCTAGATCAAGCCCTTAAAACCACCAATTTGAATCATAACAGGCTTTTAACATGCGTTTGTCACGTCATTCCAACAACGCGTTTAAACAAAAAAATATTTTATTTGTTTTTATTATTAATCTCGTTTGAGCCTGTTTAGACCTGCAGTTAGCGTCGTCCGTTTCACCGCCAGAAATTCAAAAATGAAATCCCGTTGCTTTGACATTGGTATAATTCTGGTCGTATAAGAATGCAAAGGAAGCTGTGAATAATTAAATTAGTGGTCATGATCAAAATGTAAACCTTCTCAGAAAATGCTGAAACAAAGAGTCTGTTGTATCAAACATCTAATTACTTTTTGCAATGTTGTGCGTTTAGAGAAGAAGTCTTCCAATCCGCTTCCAAGGCAGAGACATCTGAAAAAAAAAAAAAAATCATCAAGTCAACACAGTGCGTGGAACTGTATTGCCCGCTGTTTAACATTGTTAAATGGATTGAAAGCCTTTAGTCCCAGAAGTTTTATTTTTTTTTGCAGAAAAAAATGTACAGCACCTTACAGTCCTAATTTTCCTTGTCTTTTCTTAAATGTCCACACATTAGGTTTTCTTGAAAATCTTTCAGCTTCTGTGAAGGTTTAGCCTACAGCATAACACTTCCAGCCAACACACACACACACACACACACACACACACACACACACACACACACACGCACTGCAATTTGAAATACATTTTTTCTGTCAGCCTGTTTCTCCTCATTCTTGCTATTTTTCCAGAAATCTTTTAGGGCATGAACAGAAGACGCTCATAAGGAATGATTCTGAGTCAGTGAAGGTGTTTCACAGCGGTTCCCATCTAACACACATCTCATCTATTGCATCATTTCATCTACATGAAACACTGAACCTGTTCAGCATATCATTACTAAAAGAAATGCAAACATCTCGGGAAAGAAGTATAAGCTGTCACACAAATATTACTGTAAATTCAGGCATTTTAGGGTTTGGTTTATTTGGATGATTTTTATTATCAGATTGATTTGTGTATTGTTACTGAGTCACTATTTCATCAGAAAGATGGCAAGTGAATGCTTGGAAACTTGCAGGATATGATTCAACATAGAGTATGCCACTTGTTAAAGTTGTGATTTGTCATTTTATCAACTTCACGAACAACAGCAACAACCAAGTATGGATAGTCATGTCAACACAACAAAAGACAGTTACACTGTCACTTCCTTCATTGACGTTTGTTATCAAATGCACAATAAAAATCTCATCCTTGACCGTGTTTAAAACAAGTTTCATTAAAGTACTCCATTACTTGTAGAGCCTGAGGCCCGAGAGCAGCAGGAGAGAGAGAGAAAAGAGAGAAACAGCGAGATAAAGAAGGGTAGAGAGCTGTGAAAAGCTCATTGATAATTAAGTGTTGGTTGCTTACTGTGTGAGGCGTCGCTGTACTTTGCTTACCAATTCAATGGCTGTTGGTCTTCTTCTCGGTTTGTGTCAGCATCACGCACTGCCTAATAGGCTTCAATTAGAGCAACGGGAGCTGGGGTTAATTATGACTTAACACATTTGATTGAGTGGATCAGATCAGCAGCGATGGTGACTCAAGGGGAGAGGGATTCATTTATTAGTCTCTATTTGTGTCCTTGTTTCACAGTGTTAAAGACGGCTAAATATCTTCTGTGTGGGACTCTCCATGCTTTTTGTGTCAGATCACACCAGGCGCATTTGCGTGCCACATTCAAACCATTCGCTTTGCATGTCCATAACTGCATGCACCTGCCCCTGTGGACTATCAATAGCGTAATTGGATATAGGCAAGAAAATAAACATAGGCCAACATAACAATAATGTTTGCAGTTAGAAATGACTTAAGTCACAGATTATGAGCTTTATCAAGAATAGGAGGTTTGACCCTGAAAGCGTCTAACCATCCCAATGGAAGCCAGAACTTTGCCTGATTACTGACAATTCTGGAAAACTCTTCTGGCTGTCGAAAGATTCTGTTGCTTCCCTCGGGACATCATCATGGCTGTTTCTCTCTCCAAGTATTCTCGAAGGTTAAAGTCATCCTTCAGTAACAAATTCTAACTTACAGCCCAGAGACACAAAATCAAGGAACCATCACTGAAGAGTAAATATTTACAGTGGTAGACTTGAAGGAGTGGGAGGGAAAAGAGAAAACGTAAAGACTGAAAAAGGACAGCAAAAAGAATGACAGAAAAGCAAGTGATTTATATCAGGCAAATTGATCGCAATAATTATGCCAAATAAGTGCCTTCCTCCCACTGTTGAACAAATCTGCACAATAAAAGTAAGTTGGGAATGAAGCTTTTGACAGGCTGCTAATGAATCGCTGTAGGCCCATCTGCCTCAATGCAAACAGAAATGTGGTTGGATCTCGTGAACTGTTACCACTGTCACTGTAAACAATAATTGTCAAACATATTTACTCGCAATCATTTTAGCAGATGTCACGCTTTTTGTTTCCGCCCGGCTTTTGTATCTCTCCTTTGCAGACATGCCACTTGCCCTGAACACACTTTTTGCTTGAATATTGAGCAGGTATTTGCAGAGGTGCTTCGGGGCACAAGGTTGTGAGGGGGAGAGAGGTTAAGAATGGATGTAAAGCAAAAGAGAAGGAGATTATCTGGCCCCCTCATCAGGAGAGCAGCCCACTCCCTACATATATAATAAATATTATTGAGTTTATTTATAATTTTTACCTCTAAGTTAAAGGTTAAATGTGGTTCTGTCAGATTTAGCTTACTTGTGTAGTAAATCAGCTGTCTTTGAAACATACTTTGCCCTAGTGATCTTAATCAAAAACTGTTGGGTTGAACTGAAAGTCCAAGCCACTAAAAATGTGGTACCGCAAGTTGGTGACAGCACAATAGAGTGAGCGATTTATGACAGGCTATTAACGGTTGCTGTTTTCCGTCACTGCAAACAGGTGTTTAACTAATCTACTCTGAAACCTCCATATAGGAACACTTTCTCTGCACTTTAGTGCTAAAAGCACATGTACACAAGCTTATTAAACACACACACACACACACACACACACACACACACACAGTATCAGAAAAGCAAGTGATTTATATCAGGCAAATTGATCGCAATAATTATGCCAAATAAGTGCCTTCCTCCCACTGTTGAACAAATCTGCACAATAAAAGTAAGTTGGGAATGAAGCTTTTGACAGGCTGCTAATGAATCGCTGTAGGCCCATCTGCCTCAATGCAAACAGAAATGTGGTTGGATCTCGTGAACTGTTACCACTGTCACTGTAAACAATAATTGTCAAACATATTTACTCGCAATCATTTTAGCAGATGTCACGCTTTTTGTTTCCGCCCGGCTTTTGTATCTCTCCTTTGCAGACATGCCACTTGCCCTGAACACACTTTTTGCTTGAATATTGAGCAGGTATTTGCAGAGGTGCTTCGGGGCACAAGGTTGTGAGGGGGAGAGAGGTTAAGAATGGATGTAAAGCAAAAGAGAAGGAGATTATCTGGCCCCCTCATCAGGAGAGCAGCCCACTCCCTACCCATGATGCCCTGAGGCCTAGGGGGGCAGCCCTGCCTCGCAGTCATGCACCTCTTTATCACGCTAATCTGTTAATTGTGGAAGCTCAATTGGCACATGGTGGCTTTTTATTACAGCCTACCCGCATTAACCAGACAGAGACAGCGGTAGAGTCTGAGCAGCCCCTGCATCCTGACGTCCTCCACCCCTCCCTCTTATTCACTTTCTCTAGCGTCAGCTTTAAATGGGCTTGGCCCAAAAGGTGAGTCTTTTTTTGAGACTGTGCACTACTGATCCTATGTCTAGTCTTGCTTTTACACTTTTCCTTTCCCTCCTGCTTGCTATCTTTTGTGTGACTTTAAACAGAAAAAAGAAAGAGAGAGCAGGCTGCTGATTTTTGTGTTTATGTGTTAACCACATGGAGAGAGCTGTCTGTTTCAAATTGCTCTTTTACTAGGATTATCTGACTTCATTTCCTCCAATCTGATGCTCAGCATCTTTCAAGTCAAAGCATTCATTTTGATAAAAGTGATTTGGAAATATCTAGCGCTGCACACTGGCAATGTTAATCATGAGAATGTAAATCATGTTATTCTGCATGGTAAAAAAAAAAAATAATGTAAATAATACATAGTCTACATTATATAATATTTCAAGCAATATCATGTGCTTGACATGAAAATATAACCAGTCATATAATATAATCAATCAAATGTAAGAAGCCCCAGAGCAGTATAAGGACCATTCAGCAATATTTGAATTCACACTTTTTGTTACTTTTCTCGAAAAAAAAAACACACACACACACACACACACACACACACACACACACACACACACACACACACACACACACACACACACACACACACACACACACACACACACACACACACAGTATGCTTTTCAATTGATCCATTATGCCCGCCTTCACATAATAGTACAGTTATAGTAATACAACGGTACTTCGACTTATACCATGGTACTGAATAATTAATTTTGGTTACACTTTATTTTTAGTTGTCCTTGTTACAGTGTAATTAAACATTTATGGACTGAGTAATATTAATAACTACATGTACTTACTATATGGTTAGTTAGGGTTAGGATGAGGGTTTGGATAAGGGTTACTTGCATGTAATTATGCATAAATTATTGCTCTTATAATAGTAAGTACATGTAATATGTGTGACAAGGACATAAAATAAGGTGTTACATGGTAGTGCAAAGTAAAAAAAAAGGGGGTACTTTAGTGCAAACTGTTTTTTTCTGATGCTGTGTCACAATGACTCTTTAAGTCTAGGTGGATCAGACAAAATGGATCAGATTGAGAAATTAGATTTGGGGAAGATTGAATTCGACCATTTTATTTAATGAAATTTTGCAAGACTGTTGAAGAATAACTAATTAAATGAAAAAAAAAAAAAATCTAATGTACAACAGGTTGTATTTTAGTAGCTGTTATATTTCTACAGGTGTATGCAGAGAAAATGTACTTCTCAGAGATCAGAAAAGATAGTTTCAACACACAGACACTGCGTTTTTTATGCTTGTGTTAAAAGTCTTGATGAATGTTTGATTCGTTTATTTTGTCTCATTAGGTCAGATATCTGGATTTGCCTCACCCTGTAGATAGCTTAAATTTGGACTCCTCGTTCGTCTAAATGTAGTTCATTTTTGTCATATTGGTGCAGCTACAGTAGGTGTGTAGGCCAACCCAAATAGGGTTTTACAAGTTAAAAGAAGTCTGTACCCCAGGCAACGTTTTATTACAACTACTGTTTACCTCTGACAATACATCGTAAGTGTTTTATTATTAAGTTTGGACAAATCATTTGCCTGGGGTTGAAGGTGCTATGCCATTGAAATGTAATCCCACAGCTGATCTCATTACTGCCAAGACAAACAAGAAGAAATCAATTTCAAGGGAACGGAAGAAGAAAAGGAGGAAAAGGAAAGTAAAAAAAAAAGGTGAAAGAAATGAGATCAGAAAAGAATAAAAAAATGTTGATGCAGCATGAGATTTGTTGACACCAGATAGCCTACTGTATTAGCCAGAACCAGATAAAATCTTCGCTTTACGCTTGTGCCTCAAAGTTCAGAACATGAATTACATACATTGTTTCAGTTATCAGGCACACTGCAGTGCCTGTATTGTTACTCCATCTACATACCTGAATAGTTAATTTAATTGATGAAGAATGTACATATGAAAACCTGTTAACTGTACGACATCTTACCATCTGCAGTAAGCATATTTTTAAAATACATTATTAAAATATTTTAAGATAGTAAAATACATTTTAAAATACATAAAGCAAAATTATTTTTATGGGAAACAGTTTTTTCTAAAGTATGAATTACTTATTTATACATCTTTATGTTCCCATTGGTAGTCTTTTTTCCTAATTTTTATGAAGTTTAAGTTAACAAACAGATTTGAATATCTTAAATAAGTATTATATAATTTACTGTAATGACACATACAATTAGGAAATGTAAAATATACAGCTACCAGAATTCCAGCCTGCCATACTTACAACACGGTATGATGTGGTAACAAATCTAAGTGATCAGACCAATAATTTTCAGATAGTGGATGATAAAACAGGTGATCTATCAAGAGAATGTGTACCTGACTACCTGATAAATATCACTGAAATCAGAGAAGTCAGAGGAGCAGCCTGTGCTTTCTGAATACTTGCCAGTATACACTTTTGGCCTGCGCTTCAGAATTCTTGCCAATATATGCTCTCTGCATGTCAATTATTTTGTATGTTCAGAGCTGCATTTCGCCAAATCATCATGAGCTAAATTGATCATAGAGAACACTGGTGCCAATGGTCTCCAAAGTCAACTTGGGCTCACAATGCTTTTGGGAAACACAGCCCAGGGTTTCTGACATCTGAAGGGTGGTATTTTACAGAGTGTGGCTCAGTGGCATAGGCAGAATTTTATTTTCGGGCGGACCTGGGCAAAAGTGAGCGGGCACTAGTAGGCTAACTAATGGACTCAATATTCAGGTAATTTCAATCTTCTTTTCTTTGATCCTATTGAAAAATAAACCTTGGAAGACATGCATAGTAAAACTACCACGTCTCCGCCACCATCGCGAACGTGCCAATTGTCAACATAACCTTAAATCATTCACATTGGCCCCAATCCCTAAATACTGTCGCAGATTACAGTAGGTTAAATAAACTGTGAAACTATGTAGAAAGAATCTCTCACGCCAGGTCACTAATGCACGTCTGCTCAACTAATACGAATACCAAGGTTGCGAATACACATACAATATCGACATACAAGAGAACTGTCGCTACAACCTGTCCTTATACAAAACCTGAGTAGCAGTTAGAATGAAAATGAAATACGACTTTATTTATTCCAAAACAGAAGTCATTTAAAATTTTATTTGTAGCCTATATTTCAATTTTCATTTCATCATTCTACAGTAGGCTAAATGTAGCCTATTCAAGGCACGTAGGCCTATTTCCTCATCATATTTCATAAAATATAGTCTAGGCCTATTTCATAAAACATAGCCTATTATATAGAACTAAAGTGTATAAAATTATTTTATTCAGAAATGTCATGTTTGTGATTTTTTTTTTCAATTTGTTAATTCGTTATTTAAATTAATAGACATTTAGAAACAGCCAGGTGCAGTTAGTCGCCGGCGTCAGTCACAAAATGTATGTAATGTAAATAATCTTTGTGACGACAACTGGCAACAGCTGGTCTTAAATTCTTTAGACACCACACACTACATGACTTTAAACACTGACTGAAAACACTGACTGAGCCCAAATCACATTCATAATCGGCCTGACAGTAGTGTGTTCCTGGCTTCACAGAATGAACACGATCAGCCTGCGCTTGGAACTGAATGTCTTACCGTTACTTGCGACTGATGGACAGGTTCTCTCCCACATCAGTGCGAGTTTTTAAAAGTCCTTTTTACAGAATTATGCATTGCTGCTGTTTTTCTAACACACAACTACAGATTGCAGGCTAACACGTGAACATACACAAATTCACAGGCACTTAAGCTAGCAAAATGATTTAACTCACTTGCAATACCCTTAAAAAGTATTGCATTGAGAAAACAGCATATACATACACACAGTAAATGGTGTGTGTGTGTGTGTGTGTGTGTGTGTGTGTGTGTGTGTTTGTTTGTAAGAGGTTTTGTGAAGTGTGAGTGTTTGGGGAACAGCAGAGGCTATGACAGAGTCAGCATAGCAGAAAGAATGACTCACTGACTCCTGCTCTAACTCTGCCTCTCTCTGACCTTTAACAGCACAGGGTCCTCATACACATACACACACGTACACATGATCACAGAGCAGTGGAGGGCTACAGTGCTCATTCACCATTTAAACAGGGCAGAGATGAGCCTGAACATGAAATGCAGAAGCAGATCTCTGGCACAAAGCCACTACACACATAAACCCACAACAAAACAAAGGGATGGCAAGGTGAGATGCACATGAAGAGGGAGAGCAAGAGGAAGATGGAGAGAAAGCTGCAAATAAGAACCAGTTAACAGGGTTAATGCCTGATGAATGAAGTCATGGAAAAAGTTGGCTATGCTGCTGAGCTGTGCTGTATTTTGCAATGACAGGATGGCCAGAGTGCTGGACCGTCATGGCCAGGGATGGCCCAAACTCAGCTGAGCTACACTGCACTGCTCAGGTGTGGGCAATTCCTGATCTTTTAATTATCTTCTCCACTTTCCACATTTTTCTCAAATGTCTACTAAGCATTTTCACACACAAATGCAACCAAATCAGTGTCTGATTATGGCGTACTTTACTAACTGGCACTCAATATGCACAACATATGCATGAATGAATAGTCAGCTGTAGCTGTGTGTGTGTGTATTTTATAATATAAACCAAACAAAGAGGTATATGATTGCTATCTGTACACATAATGTGCACTGGAATATTTACAGCTCTCTGAAATAAAAATATACACAGAATTTTATGAAATGGGTCAAATCTACACCTATAGATGAGCTAGCAAAATAATTATTACAGATTGCACATATAATATTATAACTGTGAAAATGTACTTATTATATGTGCCTATCCTTTAAAAAAGATAAAATTATATTTACTGGAGCTCAATGCATTTGTGTAATAACAATGTGTCTGTTCTTAGCCACAAACAAAGTTGAGCTTCCTTTGAAGTTTAATTTACCTTGACCTCAGATCCGTGTTCTGTCACTGTGAGAGCTGCTGAGACCAGCTTGTGCTCAAATATGCAAATAGAAGTTGATTAACCAGATCTGCAACAATTCAATAGCAGCTTGAACATATGTGTTTGTGAGACAGACAGAGACAAAGAGAGAGAAAAGATATGATAATTCTGTGAAAGTGTCATACAAAGTATCTGACAGTTTGGTCTTAAAGGAACAACTCACATATCTGTCAAGCAAGACAGTATTTAGCTGTAAAGAAGGACAAGAAACTGAATAAAAATGCATTCTATTTCAGTAATATTCAGTAGTAGTACCTCTTATCTCTTAAAATCAATATTCACTGTGTGCTTTCTATAATGAGAACAATAACAATTCCACATGACTGTAAAAGGTGGTGTCAGAAATATAGAAATATACTGAATTCCAAGTATACTCTAAAATAATATTGTATTTTAATCACTGGTTCTCAAACAGTAATAAACACAAAATGTGAAAATGTGTGCATGTTTTTGTGTGTGTTAAAAAATCATCAAGCCCACCATTACCATCCACTCCACAATGAGAAATCTGCCAGTCAGGAAGGTTTTTGATGTGAGGCATCTGAACAGAAGGAATAACATGCCTGTAAAGCATGAACATTTGTATTTTGCTGTATGCCCCGTTGTCTATGGCTGTGTATTTTAGAGTAGATCCAAAGATATGAAATGGCAAGACAAAGAGAGGGGGAATCGCCCCTGGGGCACTTGTGCTTAAAGTCGTGTCATTTCCCTTCATGGCAGGCAGCACTAAATAAGTAACTTATAAGCATTTATTGATGCACGAGTGTGGCATCTGTCCCTGGGCTGAATCTCTGGCTGCATTTAACCCAAACCTTACACTTCAATCAAGTGTCATGCTTTTTAAAAGGAGACCATTTTCTCACTCTTCCCCTTTTTTCTTGCTTGTCATAGTGCACACAACACAACTGAAACACCATCATTAGGCTCTCTAAGTTATAAGCATTACTATTATTATCCCTAACAAACAGTAAAAGAAAACAGCAAACAGTAAAAAGCAATAACATGAAAAGAGCAGAAAATGGTAGTAGCATTTTTCTGAGAAGAATAAGAGCATTTTTTAAATTTGTATTTTTTTTTTAATAGCAGAATACAACAAACCAGACAGGAACTGCACACATCTGATGATAAACGCATGGCTTTTAAAATAACCGTGGGAGTGACACACAAACTGAGAGCTTGTACATTACCACAAACTAAATACAAGTAAGTTTGATTCATATCCGGAAAATTTAAGCAATTAAACTATTAATTGTGTTGTGTAGAACAGTGAAGGACTTTATATCTAGCCCTCGGGTAGAGTCTTTGTGTTGAGTCTTGTTTGATACTACACTTTTTTTTTTTATTGAGTGCTTGACATGATAGAGCAACCATAAAGTGTTCACAATGGCCTGGACTGCATCACGCAGTAAATGTCATTTGCCATTAACAAACCGCCAGTGAGGTACATAAACCATTAATATACCATTTACGACTCGGGCTAACTGGACACATCTCATGTCTTGCCCGTCTTTAATGTTATGCAATTGCTTTACCTGAAATTGATTGAAACCATCCAGACATTGCAAATTTTGACTCTGTAATTTGGAATCAAAGAACTGGGAAAAGACTTTGCTAAATGCTATCTTGAGTCTAGGTAAACAGTTTCCAAACATTATAGTCTTTAACATATGAGCAAATAAACTGATTTTCAGATAGGGACCCTCTCGGTGGTGGAAGAAATGTACGATATTGACAGATGAGTCACTCATTTAAGACCCTGTTGTGGAAAACAATAACTGACAGGCGATCCGTCAACCCCAGGAGTGAGACACCCAGCAAGATCCATGGAGCCGGTCTGGGTCGGCACTGCCGCCTAGCTATAGATCATCAGGGGGAGTCCATTGGGCAAAGATGTGACTAAAGCCACACAATGGACCACAGTCTGCAGGACGCAGCTAAGCAGCTGGGCGTCACCATCCTGAATAGGGGCCTGAGAGTCCCCCTCAGACAAGCGTTTATGTATTGTCTGTCCTTTGCACTAGGATAAGATGGTTAGGCCAGTAGGGTTCCTATCATTGGTGACTTATGTGGCCAGTTGACAGTAATAGATGAACAGATGAGAAAAAGCGAGGCAAACATGAGAGATGCTTACAGAGAAATTAGAGAAGCACACACTGCACATTACAAGCCTAAAGCAGTTTGTCTGTGTTTATTTGGAAGGGAGGGAGAAAGTAAACAGGATATGTGCTGTATGAATGGAATAAAGTGTTTGGAAAGCTCATTCAGTGAGAAATTACCAGCCAGCTTTGGTTATTGCATGAGCTGGCTCTTAATTTGTAGCAGGTCCATTGGCATGTCCTCAGTCATGAGGTTTTGGGCATATTAAAGGCTTAAATGAGGTTGTTGTTGTCTCAGATCTCTGGTTAGATGTAGTGGGAAGACTAGGTCAACCTCTTCCTGGACTCCTTTTCTAGAGAACACTCAAGACTGAAGAAATGAAAATCTTTAGCTATGCCAGAACATAATTCGTTCCTGTGTTTTAGTCAAGCATGTCCAGGCACATGTTTGTCACTGAGATCCCACAAAAACCTGCTGCTATTGGTCCCACCTCCGGACCGTCATTATTTCCATCAAAACTCCACCCATATACACTTTGTAATTAGGGAGGAGTTGTCTGCATTATCTTGACTCTGCTTTCACCACAGCCTTGAACTTTTCCAGCTCTGCCCTTGGTAGAGGAGCATTTAATCATATTAATTGAATTCCCTCAGCTTCTAGCTGGCACAACATGACGAAGAGATAGCTGAGTCTGGTGGTGGAGAGTTCACCCTGAGTTCAGCACGTATTTAAAAAAGATCTTATGTTCACATTATGATGGCACATTAACCTTTTCTTTAGAAGCACATAACAGAGAGATGGATTTAATTCAGACCTATATAGAGAATAATGTGCTATGATGGATCTCTGATACTTTGGGTACAAATAGATCAGAGCTGGTTCTTACCTCTCGCTGTCTTATCACTTGACCAGAGTAACTGAGCAGATTAGTTCCTCATTCATCATGGCCTTGTCACTCCCTGACGCCAGTACAATTACAATTCAGATGTCAATGCGTGGATTTTAAAGTAATGGTTTCCGTACAAATTTCCAGCCAAAATCTGAAAATAGTATTTTGAGATGAAACGTTTTGATGACCAAAATTTTCATAATCTGTACACAATGTTAAACCAAACATTAACAATGATTAATACTTCAGATCTTCAGATTAGAGGTTAATGATAGGTTGATTCAAACTCCAGCCCTAAATCCAAACCTAGCCCTACCTGTTCTTACTACTGAAATCTGATTGGTTGAAAGGAATGTTGTACCAGGACCAACAAAGATGTTGATCCAGAAACAAGTCGTGCTTTGTCAATTAGGGTCACAACAGGTTTACAATTGGATTCAACTCTTAACCCTAGCAGGGATAACAATGTAAATGCATGGTGGGATTAGGATAGCTAGTCCTCATAAACTTCATTTGAAATTCTGTGATGTGAACTGCTCATTGTCAGTACGTCTCTTACTTACTGTTCTTTCATCTTATGTTTTCTGTATCAGTATGATAGTGCGAAGGGCAACTCAGACGCTCCCAAGGTGGAGTCTCCTAACTCTAACTGGGTTTTGACAGTAATGAGAGCACTCAATCAGGTCAATATCTACGTAAATACCACACACTGTGCTAAATGAGACCACCTGATGGTGCTTCCTCTTGACAGTCCTCTTGTGTGGACAGAAGGTGACATATGCATTGAGTTAACCCCTGTTACAGGCCCTACCCTAACCCTTCCCATCAGCCAGAGTCTTCTTCTGTCAGGCTAACTCTGACATGCCACATTGAGGACACAATGAATTAGTAGTGGTGACTAATTCACTGGATCTGGACTCTTGAGCGACCTGGGTAGACCTTGCAGCCTAAAAGACTCCTTCTTATGGCCCTACACCAAGGGAGGTCATAAATGGAAACTTCTGCCAACACAATACTAATGCTGTGCTGAGACAAAGAGGTACTTGTGGCTCTTTATGAGGGGAACCAGGGCATCCACATGTTTCTTTCCCACACTTTTCATTGCAGCAGTTGCAACGGATCACAGCAATGATGGCCAAAACAGAGAAATAGCAGTCATTGATGGTGGTCCCAAAGATACCAAGAGTTAATTGTTACTCATAGACAAATGTGTTTATGGTTGGTACTATAAATATAAATTAAGTTTTAGATAATATAGATAGATAGATATATTGTCTTCCTAATTAAAGCATGTAACTCTAGGGTAAATCTGAAATATTTCTCATTTCTCATTGTATTGTTTATATTCCACTTGTAAAACTATGTGATAAATGTGTTTTTCAGTAGCTGTAGATTATAATAATCTTAATGAGGCCTCATCCACAATAGGCTAATATGTCACTTTCTCACAGTTTAAAGGACGGACAGTTCCATCATGTGTTGGCAATTATAACAAACTGCAAGTTGGCTAACCAGTGAGGAAGAAATACAAATATGTGTATACACAGACACATGCTTTATGAGTGAAAAATATAAACATTCAGCTGTATTTCAGTAGCTAAAACAGGAAAAATTCCCCCAAAATAAGTGATGCACAGCAGCAACGTGCTGGTTTGGGCCTAAAAAGTGGTTTCTGATAAAAATAACAAGTCTGCAGTTGTGGACAAAACTGGGCTCTTCCAGATTTTGCCTCAGGCCTCAAGAGAAAACGAAGAAGAATACATAAATAAATAAATAAATAAATAAGCAAAAAAATGTGATTAATAAGAAATAACGGTCAATTATGAGTTTGTACTAAAGTCAGCAAGCATGGTATAAATGGTAAACAAACCCCAAACAGCATTATGCAAATGTTAATGTCTGTGTACTGCTGTCCTTTGGGCAGTGCAACTGGTGCGGTTGCGAATGGACCGAGAGATTTAGTCTAAGATATTAATAGAAAAGTCTGAACTTTGAAGACAGGTACAAACATATAAGCTATATTAAATGTCACACATTTCTGAGGAGTTTCTATAATAGGTGTAGTGTTTGTGCTTTGTAGACTTGAATGTAAAATATGTCATTAAACTGCAGGGTGGAGTTTATCAGTGCAAGACACACAGCTTGCAATTAGTTCCAGGAGTTTGTCCATTGTGAGTAAGAGGGATCATTCTTTACTCCACTGCTGCTATTGGGTCATTCTCAGGAAATGCAGCTCTATGTGTGCCCATAACTTGCTACTAATATAATCAACAAGATACTAAATCGTAATCTGTTTAGTGTGTAATGTAGAAGATTGTGAGAAGCTGAAAATACAGTATGAATATTAAAATAAATAAATAAAAAATAAAGATTTATTGCTACACTTTATTTTGATGGTCCCTTTTCTGTTGACATTCTGTTGGCTATAATTAACCTCACAACTACACATTAAGTAACTTTCATTAGAGTATTAGAGTAGAGTGTTATTGTACTGTTACTGTTAGGTTAGCCATAGAAGAATAAGTTGACATGTACTTGCATAGTTACTTATAATCAGTAGAATGTCTGTTCGAAGACTATCAAAATAAAGTGTAAGTTCAATATGTTAGTTAGGAAAGTGTTTGATACAAGCACAGCTGAATTGTTAGG
Organism: Sinocyclocheilus anshuiensis; assembly: GCF_001515605.1. Classification (NCBI taxonomy): domain Eukaryota; kingdom Metazoa; phylum Chordata; class Actinopteri; order Cypriniformes; family Cyprinidae; genus Sinocyclocheilus; species Sinocyclocheilus anshuiensis. Next base: position 284,854 of record NW_015552558.1, read on the forward strand.
ATTATATGTAACATGTTATATGTAAAAAGACAGAAAAAAGATACAGGCGATTCTGGACCTATAACAGCAGCAGAAGTTATAGCATAGAGTAATTTTGGGTGTTTGTGTGAATGTGACTGTAAACTTCCCCTGTTCTTCAAGGGGCTCCATCACTGATGTCCCCAGCAGATACACACTCTTCTCATTGTGTTCCTTTATCATGCATGTTTTGATGGTCGGGTGATGGTCATTCATCACTCAACCACTGGAGGAGCTGCTGATAATTAAAAGTTCTCAACCCCTGGAACCCTCAAAGGCCTCAAGGGCCGGCTGGTCGGCAAGGAGCCGAGCCCACGCAAGCAGTTATAAGTCGCGGCTGTCATGTGCGACCACTGATCAATCCAATGCTTAACACTCATTACTGATTGGTCAGCGCTGACTGAGTCCATAGTCACCAAATCACCTTTGGCCCACAGACATGAACGGCACATTCTCTGATAAAGCTTTCAGTCCCAGTTTGTTTGTAAATCTCATTCAGTGCACAAAAGAAAAGCAATAGATTTTATGTTAATTTTTCTCTGTTGAGCACTCACTGTCATCTTGTGTATTTGGTGGCCTCTATAATGGATTCTGCTGTGATAGCAGATAACATACCTAAATAAACAGCATTCTGACACCTGTCCTTTAAACTTTTATAAGTAATATGACTGGTTTACGCTTTTCACTGAAGCATTTTGCACAAAAATTCCATTGAACACAACTTGTATATAAGCACTTTTGCAAATGTACAGTTCTTACTAAGCCATTAAAACAAAATAAAACACACACATGCACAGTTCATGTTTCTATAAGAAATGCACTTCAAGTACAATGGTCCTGTAACCAAAGTGGGTTTATCACCAAAAGAATGCCCCATGTTGACATCTATGCTCGTAAGCATCATGCTGTAAAAAAAAATTCTTCCAGCATGACGTGACAGATTTTACAGCAGAAAGCAGATGCTCTGGGGACAGGTATGAACCAAAGTGCTGGAACATAGCAATCTACATTTAAATTATACACACTGTGAGTACTTGAGTGTGTGTGTGTGTGTGTATGTTTGTGGATATGGGATGTAGAGGGGTCTTGTCAATGTGAACGGCATATCGCTCTTTCCCCCCTCTGGCGAAGGCTTCACTGTTTTCAGTAAACAGGTTTTCTCTAGTTGTAAAACTGCATCCAAAAATCTGGCAAGCCTGAAAATGTTTGACAGCACTGTACTGTTTTGAAACTTTTTACAACATTTTTATTTTTTACTTTAGAAATACAGAATTATTTGCATCATAAAGTATTAATGGATTTAATATGCATGGACCTTGACTTTTAACTCTAAGGACAACAATGGCACCACTAACTCTGGAGACACCTGATGTTGAGAGGCCCATAAATACCTGGCCGCATAATCATGCTGAAATCATTGCTGAATCTGCATTGACAACTTTTATGGCTTGCGAAGCAACAAGAGCTATAAAAGCCCTCGGGTAGAGATTAATGAAAAGCATTCTACTGGAGACAAACACTACGGCTCCAAACAGTAAGACAAAAAGGGGCCATGAAAGCAGGCTGTCAGAGAAAAGAGGAGATTTGCATCAGCCCTTTCTTCTCTTTGCTGGCTCTATCTTTCAGTACCGGTGAAAGCAAAGATGCTTTGAAACGATTAAGTTTAAATAAACAGCGTGAGGCCTGAGGGTGTGAGCGTGCAGGCCAGAGAATCTGATGCTATCCGACAAGTAAAACCAATAAGCACAACAGCCAGAACTGACCCAACCCTTTGCACAATCATCAGCATCTACATATTTATCAGCAGTTTGGCATTTATCCAGACTACAATGCATCCACTTCTCTTTCCTTATGCGAAAAGTACTGTAGTACTACCATGGTGCAGGGATACAATCAGCTGATATTCATTGGCAATTTGATATATGGGTCATTTTAGGAAACTCCCTTACACAATCATAAATGTATTCACATTATTTGATAGATTTGGCACTGCTTAGAATGTGGTGCAAAATTATATTTAAAATAAACTGTTTGTGAATTATTTTAAACGTTTTACATTTTTCATTAAAACATCTGCTAATTTTTTTATGTTTATTTATTTTATGTAGAGCAATATTGCGTGGCTATGAGTGTGACATTGCATTTATACAACAGTTTGACAGCACAAATGTGTACATTAATAAGAAACAATGGAGTGTTATTAAAAAATCTTTTGTGTGCAGAACTACTTCCTTCCACCACGCATTAAAATCTCAAGTTGACAGTTTAAATCATATGGTTTAAATGAGCCCAAACCCCCGTTACTAATTCAAAAATGTCATTTTAGAAATAGTAATGAAGGAACGTTGAGTTGTTTCATTGAAAGCTTATTGTGTTAAGTAGAGTATAGTATTATGAGATAAAGAGAAAGATGACTTGATATCTTTGTCGTAGTATCCTTTAAGCTGTTAAGGGGATTTCTCATGACAACGCTGGTGATTGCATTTGTTGGTTGCATCTTACAAGGTATTGTTTAAAGTAAAAAAGTCATTGTTTACAACCTTGTTTAAGTCTCTTTGAATATAAATGTATTTGCTACAGCCTCACTCATAAAGACAGTCTCTTGTCGCCGTTAGATGTAACCAAAACCACCATCACTAACACACAGACCATTTCTCAATTCTAAAAACTATTATTAAATACTACTATTATTTATATAAAATATTATTTAGTGAGCAATGATATTTAATAAACAGAAACAGCCACTATAAAAGTTGCTATTCAGTCAAGACTACAAAGGCAGTGCTCTGATGAAGCATTAAAGATATGTAAAAATCTAAAGTTATGAAACTTTGCCCTCAGCCAAAACTATTTGCTCTGGAACAAATAATAGATTATTGAAACCAAAGATTGCCTGTTAGATATGTTAAAGATGAATTATAGCTCATGTTTAACCACTATGGCGACATCAGAGCCAGTTACAGAATAACTGGTCAAGGTAAGGCTGTTCTCGGTGGGTTTGTGAGCACTGAATGAGCGCTGATGCCCTGGAGCTCACATCTTCAAAAATGTCAAAGCAAATTTTCAAATAGGCGCTATCTTTATTAACAAAATGCTTATTTGAAATCTAAACAACTACATTCTTAATAATAATAATAAAAAAAAAAAACTACATTCTGTGACACAACAGCAGTAGCATTTCTAGTAGGTTTGGTCCTCCACCATTACACTCACTGTAAGAAATGCTTCAAGTGGAGTGATACAAATGGTGAAACGGTTCCTGTTTCCGTTAAATGAAGAAAAAATAAAACATACAAAACACCTGTCTATTCATTTTCTGTTAAGATTTTAAACAAAAACGTTCCCTATTTCTTTCAAGTTTTTTTCTCTCTCTCTATTTCTGCATACAGATCAAAGACATGGTTTTGAGAAAAGACTAACCGATTAAAAAAGACCATTGCAAGAGTAGATGATATTTGCCCATTCAAAGATTCTCTCAGGTTACACCTTCACAGAGACAATAGGCCAGGCTCTTAACTTATGACCAGACAGCACCCTGACATCATGGACCATACTTCTTTCTGCAGCCAATAGGAGAGCTGCAGTCTGCTGGACATGTATGGAATATGATATTAAGGTGAATAGTTTGAGTGTGTATATGAGATGAGGTGAGGTCATGCATGGATGGTGATCTGTTTAAATCATTGTGCAGGCAATCTGATAACATCTATATCTGTCCAACATCACACAGACAGAGAAAGATTCAATAGTTCAGTAATACTATTGGTCATATTTGGTCCTAAGAGGAAAAAGTCTCCGTTTACCACTGACTGCACCTGCTTTTGCTTGTTTATATAGCATACTATGTATGTACACCTGCTTTAGGTAAAATCATTTATGCATGTGTATATGAAGATAGATACAGTAATTGTATAGCATATGTAAATTGTGTGTTTGTAAAACTCCACAGCTGTGTTAAATCCATAGTCCTTTAATGATAATTAGCTCATAAAAACCAAAATATAAAAATACATTTTGCAAAAAAAAAAA
>NW_015552558.1:289086-293417 GCF_001515605.1 Sinocyclocheilus anshuiensis
TGTGGGGGGGGGGGGGGGCCTTAATTTAAATTTATGGGTAAAGATGCATATAATAAAGAAGGTAACCGCTACAGTTTAATTATATATCTGGGATTGTCCCTATATCCATGCTACATTAAGTATTTTAATGATATAAAACTATGATTAAGGCCTTATTATGTAAGGGTAAAGGACCCAAGATTAGAGTAAAAAAAAATGTGTTTAGAGATAAAAGTGGATTAGCATTACTGGATGTAGAACTCTATAAAATAGCATCTAAGCTCGCTATAGGCACTGGTGTGAAAATTATTTGGCTTTAGACTTAGTACTAATAGAACTAATACTAATCAAGCTATATTCCCTTTTTGAACTGAAGAGGTCTTTCACAAAAGCTAAAGGGACACCAGCAAAATATGGCCATTACAATTTTGCTTAATTCTAGGGAGGTCTGGATTGGAGGTGTCCGAATTCTCATATGGATTAACGCTATACTCTTAAATATAGAATAAGGTAAGATCATCCTGTTTTGGAAACATTAGTGGAATGCATACTATAAGATTTATTTAATATGTGATGGACTTTTATCTTACAATAAATTAGTAGAAAAAAAATCTGAAGTCTAGGAACATTTTTGGAAGCATTGACAGATTCTGGATTATTTGGAGGCTCGTACTGGCCAAGAAAAGAAAGTTTAGAAGAGTTGGGAGAATTACCAAGGTGCCTTAAAAAGGCACTATTTTTTAGTTGTTTTATTTTTTTATGTGTATGAGGATTGATACTAGCAACTGTGAGAACCTGTGAGATTAATTTGGCACAGAGACTGCAATTTTCCAAATTTGAGACACATGGAACAGAGTTCCCTTTCAGTCAGTCACTCCGAGTCACGTCGGTGACCGACAAATTGGGATCTTGCTTAGAGAGACCAATCCACTTCGAGTGTATCATGCACATTGGCACATTGGCATGCGATGATTGCATCCAGCTACCACTGATCACACCGTGAGCATAAAAAGGCAGCCAGTGCAACGCATACCAGCTTTTCACTTCGGAGCCGAGCGACAACATCGTTCGGCTCCTACCAAACTACGTCATGTGTGACGAGTCTAGCGCGCTCTCGGGAGCTTTTCATGTTGGTGGACGGCGCTTCAGCGGTGGTCGTTCCTGTGTCGAGTGGGTTGCGCACTTCAGGCTGCACTACCCCCTGTCGTGGTTTCTCGGGGTGGCTCGCGCTGGTTCTCAGCGCCCCACCTCAGTGCCTTTCTTCCCGGAGGTGCATGAGGAGCTCACCAGGTCATGGACGGCACCTTTTACTGCTGGAAACCGACCTGCTGGTTCCTCCTCCCTCACCACCCTCGACGGTGGTGCAGCTAGGGGGTATACAGGGGTCTCCCCGGGTGAGCGGTCGGTTGCGATGCAATTATGTCTAATATCGCCTCCACCCGGCAGGGCGAAGAGTGCCTCCCCTCCCAGGTCTGTAGGTACTCGTCTGGCCTGTCCAGCAATGCTTATACGGCCTGTGGAGAAGCTGCCTCCGCCTTACATGCTACGGTGTTATTGCAGGTTCATCAGGCCAAGGCACTGAGGGACCTGCATGAGGGTGGTCATGATCCAGAAGTTCTGAAAGAGCTCCGAACCGCAACTGACCTCGCGCTCCGAACGACGAAGGTCACCGCGAGTTCTCTGGGTCGTGCGATTTCCACTCTTGTGGTCCAGGAGCGCCATCTCTGGCTGTGTCTGGTTGATATGAGAGACACTGGGCCCTTTTGCCGGTTACTGTTCAAGATGTTGACGCAGAAATGCATCTTCGGGTGCATCCGTCCCCAAGATTGGTTTGCAGCAATCGACCTGACTTTCATGTGTAGATCCTTCCGCGCTGCAGACCATTTCTGCGGTTCGCGTTCGAAGGACGAGCATATCAGTACGAGGTCCTGCCACTCTTTGTATGGAGTTGGATTCGGTCAAACAGACAGCACGCCTCTCAGCGAAAACCTGGTATGCGTTGCAACGGCTGCCTTTTTATGCTCATGCTGTGATCAGCGGCAGCTGGATGCAGTCCTACATACATAACCGAGACGTTTTGTCTAGTGCAAGGTGTATAAAGGAAGCAAGAGTTGATTTTTTTTCTAGTAGAAGATTAGGTATTACTACACGGCAGTTTGGCTTCATAAAATGGATATGAATGAATGAATGAATATTTTGACAAGTCAATAAATAAATTAACAACTTAATTTTTAAATGTCATGTTTAAATAATCTCATAATTGTCTTAAAATTAAATAGCATTTTCTTAAAGCAAAACCAAATATCTTGATTTTGGTGGGGAAAATGACCTGGGCACGTTCTTGACAGGTTTTCTAAGATTAACCCCTTTGAAGTGTGACCCTCTTAAAGAGTAGGGGTGGAGTGAGCAGGTGGGCGGGAGTTTCGTTGAGGGTAGCACTAGAGATTAAGATGGGATAAGTGAAATATTATGTCTTAAACTTAAAACCCACAGAGTGACAATGACCTCTCTGGAATACTGCAGAGTTGCTATAAACACTCATAAAAACAGTCAAATATGTCTAGATGTAGTTTAGAGTGCTATGTATTAGTGTAATAGTCAAAGCTCTGTGTTAGCAGTACACAAGGCAAACACAAGTGAGAGACATTTAAAAAGTCCTAAACACCCTCATGCCCTTGAGCGAGGCTCCTGCTGTAGAGAGGTTAACTGGAATTAAAGTACTGTGTTAGGCACTATAAAAGCATGATGAATGACAACTAACCAAGTGGTGTAGTGGCATAAATTGCTGCTCTTTCATAAATTACTTGACAAAGTAACTATTTCTTAGTAGTTCATGATAAAATAAACTATTTTTAGTAGTTTATAGGAACAAGTTCAAAGGTCAAGAGAGTCGTTCCTATTTATTTCTAAACATTTGTGCAGTCAAAAATACAGTTTCTGAATGTAATTTTCTTAATTTGTGCAGAAAAGACTGTAAACAAAGTAAAAAAAGAGTCAGTATTGTGTTGTAATGTTGTGCTTATGCACACACAGCGACTGATAGCTGTATATACAAAACATTGTTTCTTTTCATTGTCAAGAGCCATGAAGACTTGTCAAAACTACATGACAAAACTCTTGTGATGATTTTGTCAACCTGTACGTCTCTCGTAACACCCTTACTTGAGTTTCCTACCTTCCTGACAAAATTAATAAACATGAATCATTGCAAAGAATGATTACCAGAAAACAAAACACTTCTGATGGTTCACACTCTAACACAGCTCTCTCTCTCTCTCTCTCTCTCTGTGTGTGTGTCCCTGGGGTCTGATTCTGTAAGTGATCTGATGCGGGAAACCCCTGCTATCTGATCTTCACTGTTTCACCCATCCTTATGGGTAACTAAAACTCACTGTTGACTCAAAAATAATGATACTAATGACACTCAATACTCACATCTTTCTGTTCTCAGCTCACATTTATTCCACAAACACACTCAAACACAATACAGCCGTTGCATCATTAGTTTTTCAGGTTTTTAAAGAAAGTCTGTTTTAAAGACTAATCTAATGTGTGTGTGTTACGATGATCTGTCTATCTATCTATCTATCTATCTATCTATCTATCTATCTATGTATCTATGGGATTATATATATACTGTATATATATATATATATATATAATAATAATTTTTTTTTTTTTTTGACAAACTACATTTTCAGTGCAGGTCACGCACAAGTGACCCTCACTTCCCTATGACAGTCATGGCAAGCAGGAAGCTAACTGTAAAAATAAATATTTTCAAATTACAATATTTCAAATTATAATCTCTAAATATTCATTCACTAAAACCAGACTGGTTATTGGTTCCACATACTGCTGACCTTTCTAATATATGAAACAATGTTTTAATGAAGTTTATCTTTCTCTCTTGAGGTGGAGGGTTGAAGGAAAAGCAAGACTTTCTCTGAAGGCTGTGGTGGAGTATCTCTGTCCATTATGTTAAAAAGAGAGGTTACCCCTCCCTCCTGTCTTTAGTCTTGTGTAAATGTTTAAATGTTACCTCAGCCCTTGCCTTTGTGTCAGGCTGCAATTAAGGGCCCATGACTGTGAATAACAAAAGCAGCACTGCTCATCTGTGTCTGGCCCCAGGTGCTATTGACACGGCCGCACTTCAAAGACATTTTAACCTCTCGCATTCCCTCTGCTCAGGTATTAATCCACACTGGAAAACATCATCCTAATCCCACAGGAAAAAAGAATACCCCAAACAGGTGAAGAGAGCACAGTAACACTACATACACTACATATATACATATACACACACACACACACACACACACACACACACACACACACACACACACACACAC
>NW_015552558.1:301775-323687 GCF_001515605.1 Sinocyclocheilus anshuiensis
ATATATATATATAATAATAATTTTTTTTTTTTTTTGACAAACTACATTTTCAGTGCAGGTCACGCACAAGTGACCCTCACTTCCCTATGACAGTCATGGCAAGCAGGAAGCTAACTGTAAAAATAAATATTTTCAAATTACAATATTTCAAATTATAATCTCTAAATATTCATTCACTAAAACCAGACTGGTTATTGGTTCCACATACTGCTGACCTTTCTAATATATGAAACAATGTTTTAATGAAGTTTATCTTTCTCTCTTGAGGTGGAGGGTTGAAGGAAAAGCAAGACTTTCTCTGAAGGCTGTGGTGGAGTATCTCTGTCCATTATGTTAAAAAGAGAGGTTACCCCTCCCTCCTGTCTTTAGTCTTGTGTAAATGTTTAAATGTTACCTCAGCCCTTGCCTTTGTGTCAGGCTGCAATTAAGGGCCCATGACTGTGAATAACAAAAGCAGCACTGCTCATCTGTGTCTGGCCCCAGGTGCTATTGACACGGCCGCACTTCAAAGACATTTTAACCTCTCGCATTCCCTCTGCTCAGGTATTAATCCACACTGGAAAACATCATCCTAATCCCACAGGAAAAAAGGATACCCCAGACAGGTGAAGAGAGCACAGGAGCACTACACAACTCTCTCTCTCTCTCTCTCTCTCTCGCTATATAAGTCACACACACACACACACACACACACACACAGCATCTTGGTTTATTCCGTATTTATGTTGTTGCTGCAGTATTGCTCAGAAAGTACCTTAATTCAGCAATTTGTTCATGAAACAGTTTGAGTTAAGTCATGGATATGAAGTGATTTATCTAACTCTAACATGGGTTTTGCACATTAAAACCACTGTAATTTGCACAATATTGGCTCATTGCCAGCAAAAGTATTATGAATAAATCCTAAATATTCAATAGATCACCCAGCACTGGCTGTTTGCATTCACACTTTTGAAATGTGAGGTTTTAAACGTCAGTCTCACTTCTGGTGAATCGAATAGATATACTGTAAATCTGTTCTGAGGTGAAAAGTATTTGAAGCATAATTGCGATTAATTCATACTCATTTGACTAGGCAGATGTGTTGTTGAATTTAAATCTATGAAGTATTTTCAGCTTTCATCTAGAGTTTCACTGATGTGACAGCATGGCCTCGGGTTAGAGCAGGTTATTGGAGAGCTAAAGCACAAAAGTGCACCATGCCAGAGAACTGACTTCATTAACGTCATGACCCTTGTCCACAGTGACCTGCTGCAGTTTGGTTGATGACAGGAACAAGCTTTCATTTATCTCAAGTGTAGAACAGGAAGACAATGTGCATAAAGTAAGTATCAGTGCATAGCCACGACGTTCTGACTTCATTAACGCCATGACCCTTGTCCACAGTGACCTGCTGCAGTTTGGTTGATGACAGGAACAAGCTTTCATTTATCTCAAGTGTAGAACAGGAAGACAATGTGCATAAAGTAAGTATCAGTGCATAGCCACGACACAGGAACTGATGCTTTCATATTGATAATTGTGTTTTGCACCACACTCATGCAAATGAATGTAAATGCACACGCGCACACACACACACACACACACACACACACACACCCTCACAACATCAGTTTCAGTGCATTCTCTGTCTAAACTACATAAACTCTTTCTTCCTTGACTCTAGCTCTCTACATCCATCTATCAGCATCTAAATGTTTCCTGTGCATCTCAGGAAATGAACAACAGAAAACAGTAGACAAAAATTACACTCAATCAAAATGCCGCCATGTTTCTGATTAAAATAAGGAAGACTTTTATGTTACAAGGGTGATGCACGCAAGATGTTCTTGTAACTCATCACACACTTTACAAACCTCATAAGGAGAGGCCTTCTGCTTTCTGCTTTATTAGACACTCCACAGCGCCCTGCATACACTGCTTTGATCAGGTCACACACACACACACACACACACACACACACACACACACACACACACACACACACACACCCATTCACATACTTTCACACTGCCAGATATGTGTCCACTCTATATCTCTCTCACACACACACTGACATTCAGACAGTTGAAACAAACGAAAAGGTGCTTGTTCTTTCAACCCATAAAACACTCATCGTGAATCTTGTGTTCTGTTTGCGGTCAGTGGCTTTAATGAGGTCCACTCGTGTGACTGCACAGATAAGGAAAAGCCTCCAAATGCTACAATGTTCTTATACCCGCCTCTATTTACAGACCAGTCCCGACCAGCCATTCAGCACCTTGGAGAGCGGCATGCAGCACACATTCATTGAAGTGCAGATCGTAAGAGATTGTGCTAATTCAGCATTTATTGACCTTCATGTCAGCATAAATGCTCATAGACATGCACTATAGACTCACTCACCTGTTGTTCTTTCCCATGTCCGTGTGAAAGAATGTCTTTAATAGAATTGTTTGTTATATAACAACCACAGTCTCTTTTTCAGTTGACTACACCGAATAAACAGCAAAACAAAACAAGAATAAATGTGTATCTCTTCCGCGCACACACACACACACACACACACACACACACACACACACACACACACACACACACATTCACATTCACCCTAATAAGAGTGTGGGTGATTCTCAGGAAGATTTCAGAAATGTTCTTTCTTTCTTTCTTTCTTTCTTTCTTTCTTTCTTTCTTTCTTTCTTTCTTTCTTTCTTTCTTTCTTTCTTTCTTTCTTTCTTTCTTTCTTTCTTTCTTTCTTTCTTTCTTTCTTTCTTTCTTTCTTTCTTTCTTTCTTTCTTTCTTTCTTTCTTTCTTTCTTTCTTTCTTTCTTTCTTTCTTTCTTTCTTTCTTTCTTTCTTTCTTTCTTTCTTTCTTTCTTTCTTTCTTTCTTTCTTTCTTTCGTTCTTTCTTTCTTTCTAACTTTTTTTTCAACTGCTTACACTACTCACATTTTTAAAACTTTGCCTTTTTTTCCCCCCAAACTTTACACACAAATACAAGAATTGCACACACAAAATGCAAAATGCCTCATCTCCTGCAAAATTAAGCACTGCATTCAAAATATCACAAACACATCTCAAAAGCAAACATCTGCAAACACCTTTGCCATAATATTAATTCCTGTTAGATTTTTGTGTGTTTCATAGAGAATTGTGTGTTGTGTTTTGCAAAAAGTGTTTTATGAAATTGAAAACTGAGTCAAAGGCTGATAATTAGTGTATGGTTTTGCAGATTTGGTGTGTGGTTCTGGCTTTTGACTGTCAGGTTTCAGAAATTGTGTGACAAGTAAAGGTTTTGTGTGTAAGCAGTTGGAAAAAAAACTGTAAAGAAGATTATTTGATTGCTGAACTAAGAATCATGTTTCACCACATCATGCCTAAATAGGGGTGTAACACTGTGGGGCCATATAGTGGAATGTGTTCTCCCTGAATATTCAAGCAGTCAACAACCGTGGATGTTACAGTGGATTATTCTTAAACTGTTATACCAATCCTATTACAGCCCTGCACAATAATTATTTATCTTTACTGACCTTAAAGCAATACATAATTTCAACCCTGTCAGAGCAAAGTTTGAAATTCAAATAAATGCGAATAGATAACTGAGGCAATTTTGGTAGTATCACACAGTACAGTTTGGGTGTGTCTTGTAATACAGTTTTTTACGATTGCTTACACACTAAAATTAAACTTTTCCAACAATAATACACTGTCAAGTTGAAACTAAACGCAGAGAAATTCCAAATTACATTTCACAGGCATATACACAATTCCCATTAGGCCTATGTTTCAGACACTCGCCACTGGCTTACACAATTACAAACATACTTTGGTGACCTTGGAATGCGAATGCATGTTCCCTTACATTTGCTGGAAATGTATTCATTTTTTTTATGCACAAGTGCAATTATTATTATTTTTTAATTATATGCAGAGGCAAATTTAGCTTGAATTGCAAAAGATTGCTTGGCAAATATAATGCTTTTCAGTTACTTTACAGTTATGTTAGATGACACAGATCATTCTGCTCTACAGTTTGTGTAAACAGATGATGTAACATTCACATAATCTAAAAACAGGTCTTGCATGTTCAGTGAAAGCATGAGGAAATTCATCTTCTTGATGATGACAGGGCTAAATGTGCATATGCACAATATCTCTCATCAGCAACTTGTGAAGAATTTCATAAACTGAGGTTGCTCAGCCGTGACCCTCTAAACTGTCACACATTTCAATAGAGTAATTTAAGAGCTGCCAGTAAAGTGAAACTACTCATCACATTGACACAGTGTTTTAGATCAACAGATTAGAGAAGGAGAAAGAGAGATATGAGAGAACTCTTAGAAAATGCTCCTTAATCAGTCAAAGTTTTGAATATACTGCATTAAGGATTTACATTTTGAAATGTGCTGAAACCATAATAGGTAGGCCTATTATGTAAAAATATGTTTAATGATTATTAATTTGTAATTCTAAATTCATTTTATTTAATTTTTGTACACTACAAGTCATACGTATGGAAACACTTGACTGAATTTATATTTATGATGCTATAAATAAAATAAAATCACTTTTGATCTAGGCTTGCTTTTGTAGAGTGTGCCTATGCTAATAATTCCATACAAAATTAAAATGATAATACATTCAAATACATATTACATTCCTTCAATCCTATAAAAAAAAAAAAAAAAAAACATATGGAGGGTGGTGGCTATATTTAAATTTTATGGCCTAAATATAAGCTAACATATATGTAAGATCATTTAGATTTTTTTGAATGTTTTTGTTCAATTACTTCTATTTGTGTTATTTTACAGTTTTGATTTACTACAAGTTATGAATACTAAGTATTCTAAAATGTTGCAGAAAGCTATATTGGGTATTAACTAATTGTTTCCAAACTTTTTACTGGTCGTGGGAGTGTTGTGCACAGTGTTTTATTGTATTTCTACTACCTGTGCACTCGTTAGTTGAACTTTGAGTCCAAATGAGAATAATTCATGGAATTCAAAGCTCACATGTAATGACACAAAGTGCTTCACACGTAAATACTGTCACATGGGCGATCAATGTAGACGTCAAATATAAGTTTTGCTTTGACAGTGCTGTAGTGTTGTGTATTTGCATGATGGCAGTTGTCTGCATGCAAGAAAATGCTACACTGAATGCCACGTGTGTCTTCCTCTTTATCTGTTAGTAAACTCAGAAAAACGAGAATGAAATAAAGATATAAATAATCTTCTCTGAACAAATTTGCACCGAATTGTTAAAAAAAGAATCCCATGAGTGATGGCTCTAAATGTGATTGCTAAAGTTATTTTCTAATTAAAGAGATGCGGCTATATATCAAAGAAAATAATAAGGCCTTATTAATGTTGACAAGTGCTAATAACGTAGAGGTTTAATTTGTCCTAACAGAAGGGTCAGGAGCTGTTTCAGCAGTAACCGAGACAAGATGTTCTCTCAGTAGAAAGCCTGTTTATGCTGTAAATCTAATCAGATGAGGGCAGGTTCCAGAACAGGCACAAAAGATGTGACGCACACAAACCCCTCTATGAAACATCACAGTTTCAATAACAATATTCAGGAGACATTTACTCTTGCACAGTCAGATGGAAAAAACTGCAAAAAACTATTTTTAAAAACAAAGTTTGTCAATACAAATGATCCCCAGAAGACACACACAAACTGTACTTTACTGTATGTACAGTGGCCATAAAAAAAGTATTTGGACACATCTAGTGTCCTTGTAAAAATGTCTGAAGACATTGCTCTTAGTTTAAGTACACTGCTAAAATGTGCTATCTGTGGTCACATGTAAACTAATTAATAAGGGAGAAAATGATCTTTAAGGTCACATCTGAATGATACCACTTTTATAGCATAGCATTGCTATAACATGAAATGTCAACCACAACCCATTTTACTTCCATAATATGACTTACTAAACTAAAACAGGATATTCAAAGAAGGCCTTTTGACAGAGACATTGAGAGTGAATGTTAAGTTCACCCTCAAAAGCATCTCCAAGTAGTATTACCAGTTATTGTTATAATCTACAGTTCATGGGTAACCAGCATTAACTTTTGGCAAGATTTAAGAGGGTTACATGACATACAATAGCCTATAACAATGCCTAAATAGCTATTTGTCATTTGGATAATATTAACTAATAGCTTGCATGGCCTTTGACAATAATGCAACTTGTTGTATTATCTGTTTCAATTATTTATCAATAATTCAATTATTTGTCAAATTCATGCTATATTTATACATTTAGTTAAGAGGCCATTTGATGTTGCATTGACCTACTGTACTATTTGTGTTTTTTTTCCCTTGAAAAATTGTGCCTCTGCTTACTTTAACATAAATGCAACTTGCTTTGTTATCTAATGCAAAACATTCATAATCAAGCACGCTTCAGGTGTCCAAATTTTGTGTGTCAAGACCTATTTATATGACACTTGTGTGTTCTTCAACCAGAACTTCCTAAAGAGAACACAAAGAACGTCTTGATTTTATACCTTGACTGAACTTTCCTTCCTGAGCCAAAGCCCTCCCACGTGTGTAATCGCAGCTTTGGTACCCGTGGCTCACAGACGTGCCATCCCAGCTATCCCAGTTCCAACACACTCCCTGCGACATGCTCACATCCCCCTCTCGTCTTCTCTGTCTGGGGCGTGTGGATACACGGCCATCTGGGGGGCTTCAGTAATGCATTTACATACACACACAAACGCATTCACGGGTGCATCACAGCAGCGCATATAATCAAATCAAAGGGAATTTTCCCTAGTCTCTGGACCAAGCTTTGGGCTTCCTTCTGGAAGTGTCACGAATGCAACAAAGAATAAAGAAAGAGAGTGTGTGGCCTCAGGGCCTGGGATGCATGCATCATTCCCCTCTGCTTCTCTGACCGCATCCACCCATTGGGAATGGCTGTTGACCTTGACTAAAGCAGTGGGATTCAGTGGCAGCATCCTTAACCTGTGTGTGCCACCTCCACACTCACCCTGTTATTATCTGACTACAGCAGTGCTCCACATTTTATCTCTTATTTATGCCTATTTTCAATTCTTATAGAGTGCAGCAGTGACCGCCAACATTTCCAGCACTTTTTCAGTATTTTCCCCATTCCTAATTTCTATTTAATTTCGTTGAAATTAACCAAATCAAACAGATCTGAGATGAAACACAAACTTTCATTTAAACTTTAATTTGGCAATGAAATACTCATCCCATCATAACTGTGAATGATGTATTAAAAACACAGTAAGCAATACAACTCGACTTATGGTTTTGTATATTTTTAAAGGAATGGGAATAGAAAATGAATATTTGCTGAACACCCTCAGTCCATCCAAGATGTAGTTAAGTTTGTTTCTTCCTCAGAACAGGTTTGGAGAAATTTAGCACAAATACATCATTTGCTCGCCAATGAATCCTCTGCAGCGTCTGGGTGCCTTCAGAATGTGAATTAAAACAGTATAATTTGTTTAAGCTTTTAACTTTAAACCAGAAGTTTAAAGTTAAATTAGTGTATCTGGCCGAAATGTGAGTGCATAATCCATAATAACGCTTCCTCCAGTGAAATAAATCATCCCCTGCTGTTCTCTTATGTAAACAACCACCAATATATTTGTTTAGAACTGTTTTGGTCTGTTTTCACTTGTAAAAAGTGCTTGATCTGTGCACATTTCTCTCCTGATTTGGAAGAATCGTAAATTTATTGGTCACAGAGCTGCAAATATAATTTTAAAGCAATGGAAAAATACTACTTTCTTTTTGGCTTAGTCAAGTCAAGTTACCTTTATTTATGTATCACGTCATACAAGATGTATAACCGAATCAATGATGCAAACCTCTTCCAACCTGAGACAAATTTAAACTGTGCAGGGAAGCAGCTCTTAAAAGAGTATAGTGTAATTACTCATTTCCAGTCCATTAAAAGATCTGCAGAAGACAACAGTGTCACCATTCAGCCCAGTTCAGTTCAAGTTTTGACAAGGGAACAAGGGTGATGCTAATTTCTGGGTTGGCCTAACAAATAAGTCATCACTACAGCACTCTATTCTGTCCACCAGTTTTCTGCTCACCTCATGTCAATCCTGTCTTTCCCTTCCTGTGTCTCTCTCAGGTCCTGAATTAATATAATAATGGATTGGACTGCAGTGGTTTTGTTGTGTCTCACATTTCAGAAACTGAAGTTCATTAATCATCACAAGTAGTTCTGACAAATGGACCATGGTCTCCACCAGAACGCACCCAACGGTCTCAACACACCAGCACGCAACTGCTCCAATGCTTATTACAGATGATCAGGGGACCTCTGTGTATCTTTCACAGTGTGAGTGTGTGTGTGTGAATATGTTTCTACAATAAGTCATCTGTTAAGATGGACTTTGTAGGCATGACGCAGACCTCCAAGTATGCATGCTCAATGGAAGTGGTCATTTCTCGTTTTTTAAAGCTCTTTCTGGCTAAATCGAATTACAACCATGGCGCCTGCTTGGCACATGCTATCAGGAAAAATCCCCCAAAACAGCACCAGCTTCACTCATGTCTGTCATACTTATACCACAGAGTCATGATAAATGAGCCACTGAAAGGGGCTGGTGATATTTTGAGCACTGACGAAACACAGATTGACACATGAAGCAATGGCTCGAAAAGACCCTTAAGAATTTATTAAATGTCAAGATGGGGGTGAAATGGTGAATGAATAAACAAATAAACAAGTAAATAAATGGATACATGGATGATTAAATAAATGAAAGAATGAGTAAATAACTGAACAAAATAATGATTTAATACTAAAACGAGTGTGTTGGAGCACATTTGCTCAGGGAAGATAATTCTGTTCTCAGTCGAGAGTTGTCTGATAAAGAAGAAGCATGTGTAGTGTTCTCTGCACGAACATATTGTACACACTTATATGTACACACATGGATAGGAAGGAAGTAGAAACACACATTAACAAACTGACACATTAATCTTTAGTGCTAGATGACAGACAGATCCATGAATGTGTTTGTTTGTGTGTTTGTCTGATCAATAGCCATCAGTGACCCTCCGCTCAGCTCTCACAACTGTGATACACACATTGAGTGTGAAGTCACAGCGTTCTCTGTTTCAGAGAGCTGTTTTTTTTTATCTGTTGTTCTGCTTCAGTCATTGCTAAGCATGCAGTTTTGATCAGCTGTCACACACTTCTGTCAAAACATAATTATTCACTACAGACTGAGACACAGCCCACTCATTTTGACATTTTGCAAAAAACTAAAAAACAAACAAAAAACATTAGGAGTGAGGGAAAAAGTAAGCAAAATACTTTTCTAATAAACAAAATATTAATATTAGAAAGCCAGAAAAATAGTAGAGGTCTGAACAGGCATTAACTTGAAGCCTGAACCTGGCCCATACAAGAACCTCTGACCTGATCCAACCTAACCTGACTAATAAACAAGTTGAACCCAAATTCACTCACTGTCTCTTTTCTTTTCTCTTAACGAAAGACTCAACTAATCAACTAACTAGTTACATTTATTCTCCTATAATGCAAGCACAGCAAATATGTAGTGTAGATAAAATGCAATGAAATTCTCTTCCAGATGTAAATGAAAAGCAAGATCAATAATTCAGGATAATTCATGTATACAGCAAACACACACACACACATGTGTATATACAGTGGTGGCCAAAATTATTAGAAAACTAGTATTTTCACCAGCTAAAAAAGTCATATATATCCACCACTGTGCTGTGAGATACAATATATATATATATATATATGTACACCACTGTGCTGTAAAAGACTGATCTGTAGTTATCAGAAAAGTTTGTTTGCAGTTCTTGCTGCTAAAGGTGGCACAAACAAGATTTTAAGTTTAAAGGGGCAATTATTGTTTTATTGCAGGTGTTGGTGTTGGATAACAATTTGTATTTCATTTAGATATAAACAATATATGTAAAACAAAACTCCCTGTTGAAGAATTGCAATAAACATGTATTTTTATTAGCATATTTGTGCATCTACAGCTGAATGTGTTTTATAATCAATAGATAACACACGCATAGATTTGATGTTAATATTTACTTTTAATAAATGCATTATTAGAAAAAACTGCAGTGCTTCATTTTGCAGTAAAGTTGAACTGTTTGGTTAAGATAATTTTGTGTTTGGATTGCTGTGCTAATTGTTTTGAGAACAAATACACTGCATTGGAGAAAAGTGTCAAATCAATTGAGAAAAACTGTAATACAATATGCTTCCCAAAGATGGAATATCCCTCACAGCCTCTTTTTCATTTGTCTCAGATTGAATATGGCATCTACCCTGACTAAGGTCTATTGCGATTTGTGTATTACACTTGTAGTTAAGTACATGCACAATCTGTAAATATACAGGAACAAATGAAGAAACAAACATTTGTAAATAAGACATGCAATCAGAGGGCCAACTCTAATGAGGAAGTCAGTCACACGTGTGGAGAAGTGTTAGCTATAGAAGAGAATAGTGTTAATTGCTGTGCTAATTAACGTATGATTGCATTGCACTTGTTTTGCACTTGCAGGTGATTAAATTTTTAACGAAACATATTACTACACACACACACACACACAGTGGTGCGGGAAGCAGGCTAGATTCAGTCAAGCTGTGCTGCACTGGGGTAATATGCAAAGAGCAGCAACCTATTAAAAATTGGCGCGGCATTCTGGGTCGTCCAGATGCTGTAGCGAAACCCACCGAGGCGTTATCAAAAAATTAGGCAAAGTCCCGGCTGCCATCTCACACCAGTCCACACTCTTCATTTAGAAAACATGAAGCCACCACAGGGACGGCGTGTGCTCAATATGACAGCGAGTTTGGCGCATGATTTATTCTCTCCCTGTCCGTGCGGGAAAATCTACATCTGTCACGCATGCAGAGCACACGTGGGCATCCGATACTACAAGATCTCCCGAGTGAGGAGTTCAAATCAGTAATGCAGTTAAAATCATTACATGTTGTGTAGAAACAATTTTGACATGTGGGTAACACTTTATTTTAAGGACCAATTCTTACTTTTAACTTGTTGCTTATTAGCATTCATATTACTAGCATATTGTCTGTTTATTAGTATTTATTAGTCACATATTAATGTCTAATTCTGCATGACCATATTCTAGATCCCTTAACCCTACCCAATACCTAAACTTCACAACTACCTTACTAACTATTAATAAGCATCAAATTATGAGTTTATTGAGGATAAAACTCTTATTTACAGTTTTTCTGAATTGCTAAAACACTAAACCCCAATCTCTGAACCAAATTCTAGCTTAAACCAATTTGTCAAATAAAGCACTCTTTCTGCTAAACCTTAAACAGGTTCAGGCAGTTAGGCTCTATTTGCAAATCTCATGCACTCTTTTTGCAAAACTCTAAACACATTCTCATTCACTTAAACACTTATCACACTGTAATTCATTTGTGCTGCAAAATGCTAAACACAAGCGGCAAAAGTTAAGCACAACTAAAGCACAGTTGTCATTGTTTACACACAACGATTCAAAATTGTTTACACTTGTTTCTAATGATGTGATCAAACCAACTGTACAAAATATGAGCCAGTTCAGAGTGCACAAGTGGCACAGGTGACTGAATGATGATAAGAACAATAGATGGAAACAACCTGAGAAGGAGAGGAGGAAGAATACATTAAGAAGTGGAGGATGAGGAGGAAGAGGATGAGGAGAGAAAGAGTAAGGTTTAGATAGTGTTATCAAGGCTGGATCTGTCAGACCAGAGGGTTTTTTCTCTTTGTCCAGCAAAAAAGACAACATTACTTGTGATGTGGACAAAGTCCTCAGGCCGGACTCAAGCACAAAGACATGATGCTGAGACAGAATGAATCTCTCATTGACCCTGATTTTACAATTGCCCAACTTACAGTATTTGAGTGTACTGTAACATGCTTTTCATGTAGAGTTTTATTTGACCTTTTTGGCCTTTGCAGTTGGACTGCACTATTTTTTCAGTATCCAAGTGCTGAATATATACAAACATTCAGTACTATTCAATATTCAGCACAATACTGTTCTTGCAGTACATAAAGTAGGCCTATACAATATATTCACCTTAGTTGCAATTACTATACTTTTTTACAGAATTGCTAAATTGTTTACTTAATACAATATACTTTTTTTCTGCAATGTTCTGGATGCTGTGTTCTCCATTTTTCTCTGTAGTGTCTAATGAATGCTCTGTAGTGTTTATTTTATTGACTCGTGTGTGTGATCTGAGAGCACAGTTTGATTTTGAGTGCAAGTGAAATGGTTTTGCAGCGATTGTTTGATTTTGACGGAAGAGTCAGAGGTTTCGATACAAACCAAATTTGTGTTTAAGGTTTTGAGAAAATGAGTGATGGTTTCAAGAAATGGGTTTTAGCCATTCAGAAAAACTGTAACATACACAAAACACGAAACAAACACGTTTGACAGCGTAAAACAGCAATTCCCAGAGTCCCTTTCTTTATCGGAAATGACGTTCACAGACCCGCCCCTCGTTGCCTTCCAAAATAATCGCGCTTTGTGAATCCAACATGTCGGCGCCCGTGGAGGTAGTTCTGTGTGCAGATTCAGCGGGTCAGCTGTTTAACTGCGCGGTTTTCGACCCTCATTCCGGGTCAGAGTTCTTGTCCTATAGCGGGGGCAACACCTCTTCCCGGTCTTTAACAGTCCTGAACGGAGAATACATATTAGGAGCTCAACTCGGCAAGAACTTCATCAACGTGTGGGAGATCCAAAGAAAGGTGGCTAGAGAGCTAACGTTACTGCATCTGAAAATAAGCTCAGTTCAGAACAAGCGTTCTTCAGTTTAATTAGTTAACTAAAAGAAGATAATTGTTAATCTGTAATGTTCTGGATGCAGTGTTCTCCATTTTTCTCTGTAGTGTCTAATGAATGCTCTGTAGTGTTTATTTTATTGACTTATGTGTGTGATCTGAGAGCACCGTTTGATTTTGAGTACAGGTGAAATGGTTTTGCAGTGATTGTTTGATTTTGATGGAAGAGCCAGAGGGTTCAAGAATTTAGTTTGAGTATTTGGATTTGTGTTTAAGGTTTTGAGAAAATGAGTGATTGTTTCAAGAAATGTGTTTTAGCAATTCAGAAAAAAATGTAATAGTGAATATGTGTTCCAAAATCTAGTGTTACCGACATGTGCAATTTCTAGTTTTAACAAAATGAACACTAGAATACCTCCTGTGTTACATGAAGGCAGCTTACTAGGTCCATACATGTGAAACTTATTGTGCAATTGATGATTTCTCTTTGTAGCTTATGATTCCCAGGCTGCCACAGGGGATTTATGGGAAATGTAGTTTGGTTTGCTAAAGTCTTTCTCTTCCTAAACCAAATGAGTAGTGTTTTCAAGTAAGCATTATCACTATTTTACATCAACAGTATGCACAATGGTATAGAGACATGCCTGAAGCTGAATACCTTTTTTTGTAAAGGCATAGATAATGGCTTCAAAATAAATAATGAATTCTGACGAACAATAGGAAAAATATTCAGACTACACAGTCACTCCTCATGTTTAGTGGAGAATATGCGATCTAGGGATAGTGTGATATTAGTGATGAAGCACAATTTCAGCAACAAACAATTTTCAGCCGATACTGCAGTTTTTGGTTTCGGCTGGAATAGTTTTGGAGGGAAAATTTGGAACATTTTAAATATTGATGTGTCATTAGGATTATTTGTGATGTGCCTTGTGTTGCGTGAAATTTACACGAGAGTAGATGGTTGCACTGAGGGGAGGAGTGAAATAAATGCTGTCAAGATGGACAGTTCTCACTATTGTGTGATTCACACTCATGCACTTTGTCGTTAATAAACTGAATGTCCTATTGCTTTTATATGAAAATAAATATGATGAACAAGACAGTCAAAGTTCTTGTTATTTAAATCCAGCTAAAAGAGTGATTTTCATCCATTTTTATTTTAATGCAGATGTGTATTTTGGAAAAAAAAAAATTTCACTACGGGCAGCAGAAAATGTCCAACTTGATGCACCATTTTCAACTCTTTCCCCGGCTGCTCTAATGGTTTGGTATGGCCCGAGATACTGAGATAGGCTGCAATATGCAACAAAGTCATAGCTTTCAAAGTCATATCAGTTTATTATTTATTTGTTAATGCTTTTATATTTTCAAATTTCGTTTTTAATTAACAGAGGTTGAAAGCAGAGTAGAATAATGTCATATCATTGTACTCAGTTTTTGAAAGTGCATTCACAGAGTGAATCTTTTGCTCAATGTTTACAACAAGGGTACCAAATCCTGTTCTTGGAGTTCTGTCTACTTCAGTTCTATTGACATCTTCACTCTACTGAAAACAAGCCCCATTCTATTGACATCTATTTAAAAAAATGCATCAGCATGACAGCAGAGCAAGTCAGACGATGGCATGCAACTCACGGTCATCATCGATAATCGGTTCTGCACAGATTTTGCTCAGCTCAAAGGAGCCTAGTTTCTATGTCGTGCACAAAATGTGGATAAATTAAAACAGGTATAGACATGTCGGCTGTGTGGATGCTAGTGCTGGATTAACAATATTGATTTCTCATTTCTTATCTAAACTGATATGGATTCTCAAATCTCAAGATGATTTTTTTTTTGTTAATGCGAGAACTTCACTAAACATTGTAGCAGACTTGCCATCAAATAATAGCAATAAGCTTTGTTAAATTTAATATGAAACAAAGTAATAGTTTTCAAATTCTGTCAATTTTATCACAAAATACAAACAATAAATATATTGTTTTGAGTTTTTTTTGGTGGTGTGATAGATTACTGTAGCCACATTAGTTCAAGCTGTACGTCAGCTGATCATCTGTTCTTTACTACTAATTATAGCACCAAATAAACATGAATGAACATCAGAAAGTATGTTGAAAGAAAAAGTACAACTTTCAGTGTTCATAAATGTTAGTCGGCTAAAAAAAAATAACTAGAGAGACGCATTTTGATAAGTATATGCACCAGGTTGCATAATCATTATAATTTAGTTAACTTGTTAATGTATCTTATTTAATGTATGTTTGAATAAATTTGTCATGAAAACAAGTTTTTATAGTCACCATTTAAATGTTTCTTTCAACAAATTGTCACGGTCCGTATGGAGAGATGAGGCGAGGACTCAAAGATGCAGTAATAGGGCGCTTTATTAATAATAAAAATAAACAAAACTATCAAAAGGGGGGGGGAAATAGGCAGGAAGACCAGAACAGGGCATAGCTTGGCAAGGCAAGGGAACGCCACACAGGAACAGGCAGAGCAGGCCCAAACAAGGAGCACACAGAAACATTCGACCACATACGACAGAATGAAGAAGCCATTAGAGGACTCAGCAGAAGATGGGCTCATACGATCTACCAGCCTCCACTTCCTGCAGCCCCATCCACCAACGCATGCTCCAGCTCGAAACATTGAACTCTCTCCAACAATGAGGAACTGACCTGAGGGAGTTTCCCCTGGAGTTTTGGAGTGCTGCGGAGGGGCTGGGTTACAATGACTCTGCTCTAAAGGATTTTTTTAACCTCTGCCTGGACAAACCCCTACAGCATTGGGAGATGGAGCTGGTAGAATCATTGGATTTCTGGAACTTCTCCAGTTACTTGCAGCTCCGCAAGGAGGGAAAGGTAGTACACCACCACCAGACTCTACACGCAGGGACTGTCCCATCCCCACCTTCCTTGGCAAGTCAACTCCATGACCCCTCATCAACCCTCACGCTGAAGCGTAGGTTGAGAAAGAGAAGGGCAGCAAGGTCCACTCCTGTCAATCCAGAGCCCACTCCAGAGGAAGCAGATTTAGAGTCTGCTTCAGAGGAGGTGGTTTCAGAGGCTCTTAACATCATGGTCGCCATTCCAGAGTCTCGTCCCGACATGGCTGCCAGTCCAGAGCCTCTTCACAAGATGGCAGCCAGTCCAGGACCTCTTCACAGCATGGCCGTCACACCAGAGTCTTCAGCGTTCATGGATGCCACTTCAGTGTTCCTGGGTATCACAAACGTGCCGCATGAAGCATTTAAGGTGGGCCCAAGGCCTTTGAGGCTGGTTTCCAGTTTAGCAGACCCACCTCTATTGTCAGTGCGAGCAGCTGGCATCTCTGCAGTGGTCCCAAGTCCTGTGGTCCTGAAGGACCCGACTCTGGTGGTCCCAAGTCCGGTGGTCCCAGAGGACCCGACTCTGGTGGTCCCAAGTCCAGTGGTCCTGGAGGACCTGACTCCAGTGGTCCCAAGTCTGCTGGTCCTGGAGGACCTGTCTCCGGTGGGCCCAAGTCCGGTGGTCCCAAAGGACCCGACTCTGGTGGTCCCAAGTCCAGTGATCCTGGAGGACCTGACTCCAGTGGTCCCAAGTCTGCTGGTCCTGGAGGACCTGTCTCCGGTGGGCCCAAGTCCGGTGGTCCTGGAGGACCCGAATATTTCTACATCAGGTTTTAAGTGTCAGTTATTAAATTGATCGATTATTTGATTATTAAAATGTATTTTTTTTTAGTTTTTGTTTCTGGATAAATTTAAATAAAAAAATAAAATAAAATAAAAAAATCGGTGCATCACTGCATGATATTATACATAACCCTCTAAAATCACTAGACAATAATGAGTGTATGAAGTGAATGAGTGTAAACTGTATGAATGAAATAAGCAAAACACAAGTTTCTCTGGAAAAATAAATAAATGAAAAAAATATTTTCCTTTTTATTTAACATTTAGTTGTATTGTTTTAAGCAAAATAAAATGTATAGTTTTATAGACAATTTATGAGTTTTACAAGGCATATTTGTTAAATGTAAAATATGAAGGGAAGACAGGCTTGTTGTATAATTTTTATCTGTATTGTTTTTTCCCCCGAAATACAGATATGTTCAAACTAAATAGTACCTTCAGCATTCATAATTACAAAGGTCAAAACAATTTACTTCTGCGCTAATTCCTTAATTTCTTAGAGCTGCAGGAAAATTGTCATTGCAGTGATGACTGGCTGATGGCACTACAAGAACACACACATTCCCAAGTCCTTCATTAGGGAATATCCTGCCATTGAATGAGGCAAACACAGCAGATGTAAATATCTATTTCATGTTTTTAAGAGCACGTAAAAAATCACTGGCAATCACAGCTGAATAACATGTCACTATTCACACACACACACACACACACACACACACACACACACACACACACACACACACACACACACACATTTAAGCAATGAGAAACATTCCACTCCCTTTTTTTCTTTTGTTTAATGAAAGATTGAAATCGATGTACATTTGATACAATTTGGTAAAATAAGAAATTCTACTGTCTTGTTTTTCTTTCTTTTTTTCAGTGTGATCGAGATCAATGGGTCTGGTGAGAAAATAAATTCAGGGTTTGGAGATTGTATTGATCCCACCCTAAATCAGACTCCTGCATGGGAAGAGTAGACAGGTAAAGCTAAAAAAAAAAAACAACAACAACAAAAAAAAAACATATTGTCCTAAAGACAGCTGTATGTGCATTTACATCAACCTGAACGATCAGATAATCAACCAATTCAGCACAGGTGGAGTTTGTCTAGTTGATCAACTTAATTACATGATGTGTGTGTATATATATATATATATATATATATACACACACACACACACACAGCCAACCCACCTCTGTCCCACAACAGTTTTCCGGCATCCCTCCTCCACCCCAATGCATCACTCTTAAACTATTCTCATCCCATACTAGGGACAGGGGTGCCGCTAAGTTTTCTGGGCCCCCTGAACAGCATATTGATTCAGGCCCCCTCGGTAAAAATAGCGCAGGGGGGATCGTGTTCGGGCCCCCTCTCCCTCGTCGGGCCCTTAGAATCGTCCTAACTTTCCTAACATTACGGTGCCCCTGACTAGGGATGGGGGGGTTCTCTGGGTTCGAGCTATATTCCGAGCTCGGAGCCCTCCTTCAAGACCGCATGCCAAATATGCTTACTATTTGCTAAATCCTATTGTATGCAAGTGCAAACTCATGAAATTGTAGTTTTCAAATATAAGACTGGTATTTTAGTTTTTTTTTGACTGTGCTATAGGAATTATTTGATTATTTCAATATTCCATTATTTAATTTATTTCATTAGGGTCTATGCAAACATAGACATAAACGTAAACATTAAAACTGGTGTTTTTTCCTGCCTTAACATGCATTATTGATATTATGTAATACTGTTGAACTGGTGAAACCACTGAATCATTCCTCCTTACTCTTGTCGATGCAATTGATGTCACATCTAACAAAAATACTGGTAACCCCTTTTACATTTTTTATATTTTTATTTTGGACCATCATTCCTATCATGAGCATCATTGTGGAAAGTACATTTAGTTAGTATTAGTGTTAAGAAAGTTTAAGAAAATTACTAAGCAAACTTAGCAAATTACTAGCATTACTACTAAGAGTTAGCTAGTACCCTCTACTCAGCATCTAAACGTTTTGGCCTTGGTCTTGTTCTCTTAGGTTTGATCATTCTGCAGTCTTTCTCACTGTTGTAGAGCTGAAACTGTTTCTGTATTGGTCCAGCTGGCAGAGACAAATACTGTGGCGTGGAGTTGCCCTCAGCACCCACCTCCTTCCTAGCGCAAACCCGCTCCACTGCATGCGACTGCAGGTAGCCTGGCCTGGGTGAAAGGTAAAAGATTAGATTGTAGGACACACCCCAAAAATGTATGGGGGTGTGTCAGAGTAATTAGTTATGCGGCTAAATGTGTCTCTCAATGTGCTCTGGGTCTCTCTGTGTGTGTATAGTATGTGATATATATGCATATTGGTCTTTTAATGTGACTTTAAGCCCACATGCAATGAAGTGTCATATTTGACTTGATTAAAATGCCACTAGTTTTGTAGAGATTACTTTGTGTACATCGGATGAGCATTCAGATTCAGCCACCTAAAGAATGTATGTGATGTTATACACACATGCACACACAAATACAATTAATAAATAAACAAATAAATAAATAAACAGACAGTTCTGGCTATAAAATCTAATTGGATGATGTAATTTGAAGTGTACTGTACGATAAACTGCAGTCATGACTTTTAGCCACAATTCAACATTGACAGCCAGTTGCACACCAGATGCATTATTACTCTGGTTTTTAAACAGTGAATCATTGTTTGAGTGTTGATAATACAATTAGTACATACCTGCGTACATACAGCATCTTTTGTAATATGACACTATACTGTAAGTAATAATAGTATTTTTAAAGGTGACTATAATCGGGTCCCCGGTGCATCTACCAACCAAGGAAACGTGAAAAATTTAACCCAGTAACTTTCTGCTCTTAAAACACACCAGCATTGAAAGTGAGGTCATTATGAAGCAAACTTTTCCCCTTATGTACCAGTTCCAGTTTCTTCTAATTGGGTTGTGACAATAGTCAAGGCATCATTGTGCCGTGGGTTCAGGTGTCACATACAGAGACGGGCTATCATATCGCTCAACTGCAAAATCCCGGCATCCAGCTGTCAGTCTCTCTGGCATCAGCGCACTGCTGACTGCTCCATAAATATGACACCTTGTTTTGTCCTGCTGGTGTCTGGAGGTGCAGCGTGGCCTTTGAGGGGGAGACAAGTAAACTAATAGGCTCTCTCTGATGCATGGGAACACGGGCTCGCGGCTCAACGATTGCCTTGCGGCGACTCCTGACAGCCACATAATGACTGTATACCTGTCAACTGGAGGATATCTGTCGAGCCATAAATACAGAGTTGCCTTTTTGACATCATTTTTTTTAAACTCAGTGATCAACAGAACACAGGCCGCTTGCACCCAGCCTTTTTTCACAAACTAAATCACAAACTCAGACATGCACAGCCACACACGGAAAGCAGCCTCTGAGGGAAAATGTATGCTATTATAATTGCGATTTTCTGCACTGCACTTGTGTACTATGGTTTGTGTTTGTGTGTGAGTTGTCGACAGGAAGCACAATGCAGCGCAAAGGCAAATGAGATGTAGAAAGCAAGTGTGCATGTGGGTATACTGCCTAAGGGTTACAGGTGAACACTATCGCTCCATTCTTAGGCTGCAAACACTGTGCAGCAATGAGTAGCAAAGAAAAATCATAAACAAGATCTCTTTCATATGTCAATTGTTTCTCTTATACAGCACTGATGTTAAAACGAGACTTTCGCCTATTCCTAGATTGTTCTCTAAAGAGAGAGAGAGAGAGAAAGAGAGAGAGAGAGAGAGAGAGAGAGGAGAAAGTAATCTCCAAAGCAGTGGTTCTTAACCAGGAGGGCGGAGCACACTAGGTAGGGTGCCTCAAGATGACTTAAAATGACAGTAAAATAATCTAAGTCAGCTAAAAGTAGGATATTTCTTCAGTTAATTCACCCTCTCAATTGTTATCGTCTAGAAATTACAAGTAAAAAAAAAATCTTTAAAGATGGTCTATACTTACGGTATACAAACGACTGGCAAAATCATGTACATTTGTTCTTTAAAAAGAGCGGGTTAACTACACAAAAACACGTCTGGAATACTGAAATTTAACTATATTAAGTCATTTAAGAAAATTTGAAACTAGGAGTAACCATAGGATAAAATACCTAAAGACAAAACTAGGGACAGGGATCCTTTGAATATTTTTGTGTACAGTGGGGGGTCTTGGAATCACAAAGGTTGAGATCAACAATTTCTTAATGTGTAATAACTTAATATGAACATTTCTCATTAAATGCTCCCAAGGTTAAATCATTTGATCTATGCTAGTCACATTCATTTTAGAGGTCTATATACCAAAATATTTCATTTGTGTATTTTTTTCTCCTAAGAGATGCAAAGTTGCTGAAGCATAACTGAGAGTTCCATTAAGCTACCTGATATATGAAAGAGCTAATTCTGAGCAATAAATTGTTAGGAAGGCCTGTCTATTGCACACCAGACCCTGCACACACTCTTTGGCAAATAATGCATCCTTTAAATATAGAACAAATGGAATTGTTGTGTGGAAATTCAAAGCAAATGCAATTGCACATTAAAAATGTGAAGCACCGGGCAGCCCTCCATGAATGGATATTATTTATTCTGAATGCACAATAAAGGTCCTTTTATTTATATGGAGGGTTATTTACAACTCACTAGCTGCTTACTGCCCCTGTAATGCCTGTGATATCCCAAAAGCAGCCACTAAATGAATGCATCTTTTCAAGATCAAGCTGGGTGTTTTTCTTCATGAGATATGTGTGGTCTGCTGCCAAGGTTGTGTTCAGTGTATCCTGCTTTAATATCTTCCAGTGCCTGTGCACATTTCTATACTGCGGTTGTATGTTCACAATGCGATGTCTTGCAATATTACTACATAGATTATAAAAGATTTCTGTATATAGACATTTCTTTTAAGTTCCTCATTCCTCTCATTCTCCAGTATTTAAAAAAAAAAAAAAAAAAAAAAAAAACAACAAGTTCATTGTGATAATTGGTCCTTAAAATAAAGTGTTACTATTGTTTCTCCCCAAATCAAATTACTGTTATTTTATAGCTAAATCAAATCTTAAAATTATTGTGTTGACAATTAAGATAATAATTTTAAGAAATAATATACAAACAAAACATGGCATTACTAGATATTCAATTCAATTCAATTCAATATTATTTGTATAGCGCTTTTCACGATACAAATCGTTGCAAAGCAGCTTTACAGCAAATTAAGTTTCTACAATATATTTAGTAGTAGCTTGTCAGTGGTGACTGTTAAATTGATGTACATATGGCAGAAATGTACGGTAAAATTCAGTTAATGACGTAATCAAACTGACCATGAACACTTAACAGCAATGATTATATGTTGCAATCAAACTTGTAGCAAAATTTGGTAGTTTATGTTGTTTCAGGGTTGGC
>NW_015552558.1:323748-345885 GCF_001515605.1 Sinocyclocheilus anshuiensis
CCAGAGTTTGGGAGCCAAATGCGAAAAATCTCTACCTGCTTTAGTGGACTTTGCTATCCTAGATACTACAAAAGTCCGGAGTTTTGCGACCTTAGGGAGTGTGATGGATTGTAGCGTGGTAGAAGACTAGTTAGGTAAGCAGGAGCTAACCCATTTATATAATATTACAATATAAAAAAGTACAATATCACTACAATGTCCTGCAACACCTCTCTTTAAAGTACTGCAAAACATAAACTAGTATGTTTGCAGTTCATTGTTCTTCAGTAATCTGGCATATTTTTGACTGAACAAGATATTCAAAGAGGCAAAAATGTTTTGCAGGCTTTATCAATTGTAAGTTGATTGGACTGCGAAAACTAGGCATTTCATACTAGAATGGAGTAGTGGTATTTGGAGGAGAGGTGATGGTAAGAGGAATTTGTGAAACAAAATGTTGTTTTAAAGTCATTATCCATTTTAATGTATTTTAATGAAGACATTTCATTTTGTTGTTGCAATAATGTGCACCAATGACTGACCAGGAATTTTGCACAGTATTTTTTTTTAATTTGTTGAATATTACAGGAAGATTACAAACAAAATCCATCCTTCATCCTATAACTTCACCCAGTTTCAGATCATCCAGTCTGTGGATGGTCTCTGGCCCGTGTCCCCACTCTCTTTGCGTTCTGTTATCCAAACTGGGGCCTGGATGAGTTTGGCTGTTCTCTCACTCTCTGTGGCAGTGCATTGTGGGCCAATGCAGAGCTTGTAGCCCCAGGCATCCTCTGTTTCAGGTCCACGCGGCCCAGTGCTCACAGATGTTCTCCGTTTGATACCACTCTCCCTGCGCTCTTGGAAGCGTGGGTGGCCAACCATCACGCCTGTTGCACCCATTGCTGACACACTATTGGCTGTGATAGGGTGACGCGTGTTGAGCAGAGGGGCGATAGGCGGTCGACTTTTAATCCTGAGAGCATGAATAATCCCGGTAAAGACCCCTGAAGAGCCAGTGGAGATCCTCCTCCGAAAAACTCAAGGAGAGTGACACAATTTTGATTTTTATAACAACATTGTGTTATTAAATATTGAACGATGAAACGTCAATGAAACATTTTGCTTTCTGAATAATTGAAAACTGTAACATGACAGTCATTAGTATTTGGCAGAAAGAACTACAAAAAGTGAGCTGCATTTTGCTGTCAGATCATTTGGCTACAAGTTTGTTCTGATAGGATTGTGGAGAATAGGGAAAATACAAATAATAAACTGCAACTAGCCGTATAATCCAGCATAGTTGGGATAGCAAAATATATAGGCTTACAGGCAGAGTAAGCCTGAGTAAGCGTGATGTTGTCCTCAAAATCCTTTACATATGACAAAGATAACCACTTTGTCATTTAACTTTTGAGTGTGTTCAACAACAATGATAATTTTACATAACATAATTTGACAGAAATATTCTAGCAGACTGAAAACAGTGAAATTATGTCATTTACTTAAATTGCATTTTTATATTGGTCTAATTGAAAACCATGGTTTCTGGTTTAAACTTGTTTTGTTCATTTTGACTAAAAGCAAATAACACGACCTACAGAAAAAAATTAATAAATAAAATATAAAATAAAATAAACATTTTTGTTTGAATAGTATATATACTGTATATAGACCTACATTAAGTAATATTTTGGCTTATGTCTAAAGATAGACAGACAGACAGACAGACAGACAGACAGATAGATAGATAGATAGATAGATAGACTGTAAAAAAAATTCCGTAAAATTTACGGTAAAAAACCGGCAGCTGTGGTTGCCGGAATTTTACCGTAAAAATACGGTAGCAACGTTTAAGTTTTACAGTTTTAACTTAAATTTACAGTTAAATACCGTAATTTCATTAACTGATATAATGTTAATATACCAACCTATTGAAGTACTGAAATCTGTTTTGTACCTTTGTAATACACTGATAACCACCAAATGCAGGTGGTGATGAGAAAGTCACATGATGAACCAAAGCCCATCACAAGCAGCTTTTTAATAATATCATATATAGAAGGTGCACAGTGTCATTCACACAAACACCAAACACCATCATGGTAACACACATGAAACTGAAATAATGCAATAAACATTCATTTAACAACATTAGGTGTAACACACAACCCTAATATACAAAACTGATAAGAAACAACTAAGAAGAAACATAGTTATTTCAACAAAAAAACATCACATTTGAAATGTAACGCAGGGATTTCTGGGAATGTCAATTTACGGTTATTCACTGTAAATTATACGGTCTTTTTCACTTCCAAAAACGGTATACTACCGTAAAATTAATGTCCAATACATGTAATGTCCAATACAGTTTTTCACCGTTTATAGTAGGGGAATTTACCATTAAACATTTAACAGGATTTTACTGTAGCATTTTTTACAGTCTTTTACCGTTAAATTCACGGTAATTTTTTACAGTGAGGGTTAATATACTCTCCAACACATGTCCTCTTGCGATGATTATAATAAAACATAAGGCTAGTTTTTAAAGTCACCTATCACTCTGGTCACATTTTTTTGCATTTGTACTTTGACTTTAAAAGGCCTTTGATGTAATAACAGGAATGCTGCTGAACTGCTTTAAAAATGTTCGTCTGAATGCAGGTTGGATTAGCAGTGACAGGTTCTGCTTAGAGTTATTTCCTCATCGCTCTTCTCCCCCACTGGCCCATTTACAGTGTCTCTCATCTGATGAGAATGAAATCTAGTGACCCCTCATCAACTTACTGTTGGAAACACCTCAGTTTCTCTCTCACACACCCTCTCTCTGAACTCTAATCATTCAGACATGATAAATGGAGCAGATAGATCAGTCAATCCACTCAGCTCAACATATTACTTTTTATTTTTGCCTGACAGAAAGAGCGAATGTGTACACGGATCAGGCAGAATAGCAGAGAAAACCACAGAGACAGACAGCAGTCGAGGAAGAATGGCAGAAAACAAACAGGCAGAAACAAACAAAGAGAGAGCGAATGGCAGGAGTTTTAATAGAACAAAAGCAGTCAGGAAGAGCAGGAGTGTGTTAATGACAGATGAAGGGGTGTATATTAATAATGGAGAGTGGAGTGGAATAGAGTTTTACTTATTCAGGACTGCTCGCTCCCCTCTTTATCTCTCTCACACCTTCATACTAGAGTAACAGGGACAGAACAAGTTATTCAGAACTAGATTTTCTAGATATTCTGAAGAAATTCTGCTGCTTGCTGCCATTATTTGAAGGTGATTTGAGTGGTTGCTAGACTGATGTCAAGTCCAGTCAATTTTTTTAGCGCTTTTCACAATACACATTATAAAGTATAGTATAGTATAGTATAGTATAGTATTGTCACATTTATCAGATTAGAGCTGGGCAATAATATAGTTCATATATTATGACCATACAAGCAATCAAGCAATTGAGATGTGCTGTATATGGGCTGGAATATATCTCCCTACATGAGTGGGGAAATATTTTCTCCCAAACAACTTCAGGACAAATAATGCCCTACAGCCAGTTTCATTGGTTATGGTTAGGGTTAGAGGTTAAGATTCATGTAGGAGTTAGCATAGTGCAGGTAATCAGCAGTGTGATCAACATGACCAATGAAATCTTTACAATTGGCTAAGGTTTGTGCTGAACTGGTTTGAGGAAAAAAATCATGCATATGTATGCGTATTAGACATACCCCAACTTTACATAAAGAACTTGGTGATAATGTAAAAGCAGTTTGCTATATAGTATATATTGCTTTACGTTAATGTACTGTGTTTATGTGAACAAAATTATATAATATATATCCAACTATATATATAGCGAGTTGTACAATAATAAAGTTTACATTTTGCAAAGATATAAACAAATAACAAACAATGATGTGGTTGTTAACATGTTCTGGGAGTTTTTTTTTTTTTTTTGTGCTGCTAGAATGTTCTCAGTAGTTGCTTACTAGCCTAAGTCAAAAGACCCACCACCAAGTCGCTTGAATTGGCTATTCTGGTGGTCTCTTGATATGGCACTATTTAAGTTGTGGAATATTTTTAACCGGTTTTATTTTCCGCCATTTGGAAAACATAAGTCTAATTGCTTAGTTAAGTAATAGCACACATTTCCTCATCAAGTTGCATGATTTTAGGTCTCGTTCATTTACAAAAGAGAGAAACTTAATGTTTAACTCAAGCATGAGTAACTGCATGCAGCTTGACTTATAGAGCATCATGCCAAGGTCATGGGTTTGATTATGTGATAGTAATAGTGATGTTTGACTTCTAACTTGACCTCCAGCTGCTGCAGGTATTCTGTTAATTTAACAGCTAGTTAGTCCTTTGTGCGGTTTATCGTAATGTGCTCCACTGACCTGCAATGCTGTGCCTGGCTATTGTTTAACTCTAGTGCGCTGGTTCATGAAACCACTGGTGCCCTAGCAATCATGTTATTCTCATAGTCTTAATTGTTGAAACAAATTGAAATTTGAAAAGAACTGTTAAATGAAACTCGAAAAGAAAGAAAGGGTATTTGAAATGGAATCAAAGGTGCAAAAGAGAGCCCATCTGTGTGTGATTGATAGCAAAGAGTTTAAGCGTGTTTCTACAGAGCCACGTTCACATACAGCTGCCTTTGCTCATTACAGTCGAGCATAACTCACATTGTGATGTCGGCCGTATATGTCAGAGAGTCATCTCAACCCATCCACCGCCCACTTTCTTCTGCTGCTTTCTGTAAATCCATCACAGGCCCAGCCACACACACCTGCCGCCCTCCGGCAGGCTGTAGCTGCAGGCTACAACTGCCTCGACGGTGACTGCTAGTGCACTATGAAGGAGCCTCATTTCCCTGTCAGATGTTGAGTGGGTGATGCAGCAGCATTTGGCATCTAGAGTCTCAGGAGACATTGTTTGCATGGACATAAGTTGGATCATCGCACTTAAAAGCAACGTCTGTGCATAGTGTGCAAATCGCATGTTGAGTCCTCCTCTGCAGGTTTACAGCAACTTTAAGAACCAATTTGTCTCTACAAGTCCTCATGGGACACTTCCTGTTAATAAGGAAGAGCTCAGCAAGCCATTTCAGACACGTTGTAGTTATAATTAAATGTTCAGACAGATGTCACAAATACAGCTGTCCATTTGAAATGTCACGCTTTACAGTAACTGGATTAACGCCACATTTTCCTCAAAGGTGAGATGTGTTTTTGTCCCTGTGCTTCCAGGAAGACCCGACTAAAGTCTTCATGAATAAAAACAAGGGTTTTAACCCTGCCAGCTTAGCTCGCCTTTAGACAGAGATTCCTCCATCAAAATAAAAGAAGCGCATTTTGTAGACGTCTCCAGTCTGTTCGAGGACTGAGTCTGGTCATGGTACTCATGCAGTCCTGGAAAACAGAATACACAGGCGTTACATTGGATTATTGAAGCCACCGCACAAAGACAATGGTGGGAGTTGATACATCAAGAGAGATATGCATGGAGTGACAGCCATGGCAGGCGCATGGAGCACAGAGATAGGAGGAATTAGCTCCGTTACAAGGCCGCAACAACAGCTATTGTCTGCATAAACATCAACAAGAGCTCAGCACTCTCCAACTTGTGGATTTGACGGCCGAGATTGAGATGATGCGTCGAGCTCATTGTTTGCTAAATGCTATTAACCGCCGCGCCACTGATGCATAAAAGTACGAGCTGATGTAAATGACAATTCCGCTGTCATAATCCACACGCTGATGGGAAACCTTACAGCAGCCTTGTGTCTTAACAACAGATTACTTCCTCAGCCTGGCTCTTCACCTCTTCCCAAAGAGTGATGCCACAGGATTTCTGCTTCTTTATACATCCGCTGATGTTCATTCTCCCTCTTTCATTCTTCCATTGATCCCTCCACAGCATTCAGGTTCTGCCAACGGTTCATGCCTGCAGGGGTCCACAAAACCCATTATCAGGTAGAGCACCCACCTCCATGCTCTTTAACTCAAAGATATTTGATTTTTTTTAGGGTGTGTATTAGTGTGCGTGTGTGTGTGTGTACATGCATGTGTCTTTCTTTAACCTTAGATAGGGATTTGAAATGTTTTTTAAATAATACAAATTGTTATAGTAATAATAACAATAAAAGTTTAAATTTCACAATGAATAAGTTCGCATCACAGTCAAATTATAAGCAAAGTACCTTCATTCATTAAATTCAAAGTGCATTCAAAAAAAAAAAGACATAATTGCTACATGAAATTATTGATAATTTCCTTAAAAAGATAGAGAGAGTTCACTTGAAATGTTCATTTGGAAAACGAGAGTTTGTTTATAATGTTCACATAAAAGCTATTCACGTCAACAACTCAATTAAACAAATCTTAAGTAGTTCAATCTAAATGAGTTTGCCAGCTAAAGGATAACCAAAAGAAAGTTCTCCGAAATACGCACACATACCAATTAAGTGAGTATAAAACAACTAGACAACATGCATCCAATGCATTGGACATGCTGTGGTTTTGGTTAGCTGTACATTCTGTTTGTTTGTGGGCATGTGTGTAGTGTGGTACCTTTCACCAGGCTGTGCAAGTACAGTGTGTATATGTGACTGGCGCCAAAGTTTGTGTTGGATATCTGTTACCCCAGATAATTCACTCTATTGGGCTTTTCAGCAGACACTGGATGGGCCATGGGGAATCAAGCCAGAACATCAGAACTGAGTTGCACTGGCTTACGTTCCAGTATTTCAGGAACTCTCATTCATATTGAGATAAATTAGTCACCTGATTTCAATTGACTATGTATTCTTTACTAGACAAATTCATTATGGCTAATATTTCAATATATCACTTTTGCAGTTTTTGGGCCTGTTAAACAAAAGTTAGATCAGATTCTTTGTATGGGAAGGTGGAGCAGATGTATATGATCATTACAATGTTCATGTGGCATGCTGGGTCTTGCTTCCTCTTTTGGCTTTGAAACCCAAAGTAGCAGCTCCTGTGACCCAGCCTGAGGGGCAGCAATGCATTGTGGGAGTCAGGTACTTGCTTATAATAGCATAGCTGTTTTTCAGTAGAACAGACCTACCAATTAAATATGTAATATTCACAACAGAAATGTGCACCATTCAGAATTCCCTTTAAATGTAATTAATGTATTTGAATTGAGGCAGCAGACTGATCATTTTAATTGAACTAGAATTCAAATAGAATTACTACATTTTGTAAAATTACCAAAAATATGTTTTAATTTAAACAGCATGTGAGGGATTTCCTTATATAATTGTAATGATCAGTGTTTGAAATTTATTGAACTAATTTATATATAATTTATATAAATCATATTACATTTTATATTTTTATAAATTATTATTTTTATGCACTGTGATGGAAGAACACTTCATTTCACACAATGTTTTTGTGTAAGTCAAGAAAATTAATGATGCAATTATTTAGTTTTGTCACAAAACATTTGTGTCTGTTTGCAGTTCTTTAAATATCTCTTCCTGTCATTTTAATTTCAATTCTAAATGAACCTTGTGAGTTAGTGAATTCTAACTTATGAACTGAAATGATACAATTCATGTACATAAAACCAACCCATTTCTGAAAAAAGATAACCAACCAACTAAAACATCACCAACTCAAATGCAAATAAGAAAATAAAAAGAGATGATCTGTAAAGGTTAATGTGCACAATCAAGCTTATACACGTTATGGTGTGGTTGTGTGTGTATGGATTTACTATGCAAGAGCATGTGTCCCTCATGACATCAAAAGACAGAGACAGAGATGAAGAATGTGTCGCTATGTGTGTATGTGTGCGTTTGATGGCACTTGAAGTCGGGTTCTGTCCCCATGTTCCCGTTTCCTGAGGGCTCGGACTCAGAGAGTTGTCACCTTGGAGTATTCCGGGGCCTGTGAAGCTCTCCAGTCCTCTGTGAGAATGTCACGTCCCGCCCAGGGCAGTTTTGACAAACAGAGTATATATTGATACATGATAAAGTATGCTAGAAATCACCCCACTGCTAAAGGCTACTATAGTTTTAATATCATCATTTGAATTAACAAGCATTCTGTGCAGGAATAATGAGTCTTCATTATTCAAAACATCATCCTTAGCCGCAGAGCTCTCGGGCTATTACGGCATGAGAACTTAATGAAGAGAAGATAAAGAAGGGTTGAGATAAAAGTTTCAATGGCCTCACTCAGTAACCAGAATTAAATTTTAATGCAGGGTGGGAGGTGATGGATGGGCAGACTAGAGCTGACGCCCGCTGAGGTGGAGGCCATCTGATGACCACGTACAGGAGCTGACATATGGATCCTGTCTATGCCAGCCTTTAGATTTGGGTTTTACGATGGAACGTCATGAACTGACAATTTTCAATGAGATTAACACCTAAAACAGACTATGCTTAGCGATTCGGGTACATCCAGATAAAAGGATTAGATGAATGAAAATTACAGTTCTTCTGCACTCAAAAAAAAAAAAAATCTAAATGTAATATTTATGTACTGTATTTGAAATACATATACAATGTCCATCCATTTGGATCACACAGTTTACCATACACAAAGTAATAAACTTAATGTGATGTGTATTTGTATTTAAATGAAACAGGTACGATTTCTGTACTCAAAAAAATATGGCATAGTTTATTGACTATTTGAATCTATTTGATTTTATTTCAATCAGAAAATCATAAATCTTAAATTTATGCCTAATATACTGTATATATATATATATATATATATATATATATATATATATATATAAATACCACTTGTAATTTGCTGTAAAGTTGCGTTGCAACAATTTGTATCGTGAAAAGCGCTATACAAATAAACTTGAATTGAATTGAATATTAATGTGTGTGGAATGCAGAAGGATACATTTTCAAGATTGTATTGGCTAATACTTTCTGTTTATTGAAAGTCAAATAGGGACTTGGTCTGTTAAGCTCCAAAATGACAAAAAGCACCATACAAGTAGCCTATAATCTGAAATGTAAGTCATTGTTCACAGATAATATTCCCCTGTGCCGAAGCTCTGAAATGGAGTCATGCAGAGTACAAAAATTGTCGAGTTGACATATTTTTCAATAACAGCATACAGGTTTAGAACAACATGATGTGATTACATTTAAAAAAGCATTTGTGTGTGTATGTTTGAATGTGTTTTTTTCCCAGGGGCTTCAGACTCGAGTGTGTTTGCCTGCTGAAGCATTGTGATGCCCGCTGGAGGACATCTCTGTGAATGGAGACATCTGAAGAATGAATGGGTCTGGTGACCAATCTACACTCTGCTAGCATAAAGCATGTGGTCTTGTTGAGAGAGATTCACAAATCTACATATCTCTGACTCTTAAGTCACCATAGAAGCCCTCTAGCCTGCAGATGCAGACTTGGACGAGTGTGACACTTCCTGTGTGTGTTTCAATGCTTGAGGAGAACTGTGAGTTCAATGTATCCAACCGCAATCATGTGGAGTAGGCTGTTTACATGAATTTACAAGCCTCCGGGGATACAATCCCTGTGTAAACTAACAAGAGAGAGTCTGTGGATAGTAAATTAAAGCAATAAGCCACGGGAGGTTGTGCGTTACAGTGGTTTTACCACGGTTAAGGGATGTTGTTAGGCACAATTGAACTTAAAGTGGAACCAACGCTCAATAAATAATTAGATTTGTTAATAACAGTCACGATAAACAATTATTTTGTCAAGTTATTTACTTCGTTAACTGTAGGCTGTTTACAAGTTGGTGCGTTAAAAAAATCAACTGATAATATATATATATATATAAAGTCCACTAGGCATGCTGCTTTCTGGTTTGTCTGTAAATACTTGATGGTGAGAGCTGGAAGGCCAGCTAGTAAACTATTGCTGCAGTCCACCTTTGAGATGACAAGAGCCAGGAGCAGGAGCTGCACAGCACAACCAAATACTGAAGGTAACGTCTGATTTTCCTAATATTATAGAGCAAACATCTGCAGTGTTAGGCCATGGAGATGTGCTCTGTGTAGATGAGATGGTTTGTTTATAGATGTTTTTTTTGTGATTATCCTTGGTGTAATAAATGAAATGTTTGTTGACAGGAGAAAGCATCAGCGGTCTCAGGTTTTTACAAGTGCCTCCCTGTGGTTCAGGGAATCGGCCCAGTAAGGCCACCACGTCTGTGTTTGCTTTAGAAAATGACTTACACCTTGTCACCATACATCAAGCCTCCATACATGTGCTGCCAATGTGCATTTCAGTATATAAAATGCTTATGTTGGGCTGTATAATCTTTTTAAAATAACCAATTAATGCCTCTACTAGCACAATAAAGTTGGACATCAAACTCAGGTGCTCCATGGAAAAAGTAAATATCATTTGAGTGTGTTTAGCTCAGCGGTTTTACGGCTCAAAGCAGAGTGCATTTCACACTTCAAAGAGTGAGTTTGGTCTTCTACATTCCCATAAAGGATCTCCCTTCATAACACCAGTCTGTTTATGATGGTCATATAACCATAATTAAACAAAGACATGTGTTTCCTTGCCTTGCTTGGAACAGTGATGACTATGCAGACAGGAAAGGCTCTCTCTCGATTTCTTGCTCTCTCAACTGTTTTTAACATTATTTTTCAGAGTGAGCTTTCTTCAGTAAACTGTATGTTCTTACTTTTTTTCCCACCAAAATGTAAATGTCCTGAACTAAATGCAGATTATATTTATTCATGATGGCCCACAGAGAGAAGGAGAGAGATAAAGATAGAATTCCCCAGTGATTAATGTATCTTCATTGTTTGACTCTGTTAGTAAGACAAACTATATTTTGGATTTTTGAAAAGTTATAGGGAGTTTAATTTCTAATTTTTTTTTATAGTTGAAGAAACAGCAATTTATAATGTAAAGCCAAAACATGTACCTAGTAACAAGCTCATTGAGTTATTACTGGTCAAATTCAGCATATGGTAGCTGGCACACAAATATATATCACGTATTGGCAAAGTGTAATCTAAAGGAATTTACAGCATCATGAACGCCAACTTTACTGATTACTTCAGCTTCTATAATTTGCCCCATTGCATCATTTCAGTGGGATTTATAGTCATGGTCCACATGGCTGAAGAGTGCCGCCCACTTCTGAATCTGAACGACCTTACAGCAAACATTCACAAGCCCCAACCAGACGAAACTATAAAACAGCTCACTAATAATTTCAATCCACGGCAGGACTACAAACCTGACATAACCTGATTTGTTTTGTTTCTTGGTTCCTTTTTGTTTCACCTTTTCTCACCTGCCCACTGATTTTGAATGACGTCCTACAACAGTTGGTGCCAAATGCCAATCAAACTTTTAACCTTCTCAAGGTCAGTTCTTTTCAAAGTCTTTTTTTCCAAATTTTTTCACTTCTGAAATGCAATGACAAGCTGTTATTGAGGCTCTGATACAATGAATGGCTGATTTGGTTAGTTTTGGAATCAGTTGACACCCACAGGCTTCTGTACAGGTATTTGATTTACGAAAAGGAGGAGTGCCTGGCATAGAGCAGTCTCCAGAGAGAATCTTTCCTCTGATTTCCCTTGAAATCATAAACAGCTGTTGTTTAACTAGATCGGATCAGTGTCACACGGCTCCAGGCCAGAACAGGAGCCACAGCAGTCCTGATCATGCAGTATGTCATCTCAATATATCTTGTACTTTCACTGTCCTTCTCTCTCTTGTGCAGTTTAATGTTCACTATATGGCCCATGACATGTTACCTGGGAATGAGAAGAGAAATCTGAGACCGTGAATATTTTAAAAACTGTGGATATTTATCATTTTTCGCAGTATAATGGAGTGCAATATTACCAAACGTTTCACTACAGTAAGTCTGCTAAATATATTAAGCAAAAAAAAAAACAAAAAAACATGAAAGCAAGTAGTGACACTTTTGGTAATATTGCATTTCATGTAGGCACATATATATGTATATATATATATATATATATATATATATATATAAGTGCTGTCAAACGATTAATAGCCATTAATCTTTTATTACCATTTTCTAAACTATAGCGAATAAACTGTAATAATGTCAGAAATAAATTTTGGTTTGACTGTATCTATCTGATAAATGAAGTCAACCAACTGACATTATACATAGTCTTTTGGTTTCTGTACCCAATATTTAAAAAAATTACAAATGCAATCGGCATCGGCAAGTACCAAAAATAAAAGTATCGGTATCGGGCGAGTACTGGAAAAAGTGGTATTGGTGCATCTACCAAATGTCCTCACAAGGATAGTAAAACCTGAAATTTTTGATATTGGGACAAAATAACATTAAAAATAGTAAATGGCGTTTATCTGAAAGTGTAACAATGCAAATAGGTTTTCTGTAAGGGGTAGGTTAGGTTTGGATTAGGGGATAAAAAATATCGTTTGGTCAGTATAAACATAATAGAAGTCTATGGAAAGTCCCCACACAAACAAACATGTGTGTGTGTGTGTGTCTGTGTGTGTGTGTGTGAAAAATAAAAGAATTCCACATTCTCCATGCAGCTCGTACAAGCTCCATGCTAGCTAGTGTAGCTAATTTAGCACAGATTTCAATTAGCTAATTATTCTGTATCATAGTTCTGCAGTAGCTTAGTTTGCTACGTTTTAGTAACGCACCCAACTAGATACACTCTTCTTGCAGTCTCTAAACTCTCTATACTGCTTTAGATAGAAATGCAGTAGATCCAGACCTTACAGCCAGGACCATTCTAGCCTTCGGATTGTAATTTACAGCTCTGAGAAGAACCCTACACTTGAGTGTGGTCCAAATCAATAAAACTTACCACAATAAATTCTTGTTTGGACCAACCACCTCCTGGGGGCAAATCCAAAAAAAAAGGCAATCTGAAAAGTAGCTTCAGTTGAAAGTTGAAAGAGCAGGTGTCCTATATTATCATTAAAGTCTTTTGCATATACAGGACATAAATGCTGGCAACAGAACACAGAAACACGAAATCATTTCAGATGAACCCTGCCAGTGTATTTTATGTCTCTATATGTGAAAGTGTCTTTTTAATAGTAATGAGTTATATTACATGGATGCCATTGTGTTGTGAACATACTATGAGGTGGGGCAGATGAAGCTAGAGTCATATAGAAAAAAAAGTTTGGGATATTTTGCAATGTATTATACAGTACAGTGAAATGTTCCTGTCTCTCAGTGAAAGAGATGGCAGAGAAAATTATAGCACATCAGTCTTTTAGTCTGGCCTTCAGCGTCAGTGGAGCCTGAACTTTAAATATCAAACACAGCCGCTTTTACTGCAACTGTCTGTTACTGTCTGACAAAGACCACAGACCCAAGTACAGATCTACAGGGCTCAGTCTGAACGCATGAATGCACAGGAATGAACACGGGGAACTAGGTGTTTTCTTGTGAGTGAGTGTGTGATGTAAGAATCCTGTGAGTTGTGTAATATGTGTATGTTTGAATCAGAGACAGGATTTCATCTTCACACACTCATCCTAAAAACGTACACTACAGACAAACCAAATTTATTTTGATATAATTTTAGAAATAGTTAGAAAATGGATTACAGCTGGATGTAGAATGGGGATTGTTTTTCTCCTTCTTCACAAATTGTAATATATTGTATTAAATAAAATCTTGCAAAAAAAGCTAAGGCAGACTGTGCACACACACACACGCATATTGAAAAGTAAAACTATAGACAAACATCCAAGTTTCTTTTGATATATTTTTTCAGAAAATAGCTACTATAGAAAATAGTGTAGAGCTGGCCGTACAGTGTGTTTCTGTTCTACACAATTGTTACTTGTCAAAT
Organism: Sinocyclocheilus anshuiensis; assembly: GCF_001515605.1. Lineage (NCBI taxonomy): Eukaryota > Metazoa > Chordata > Actinopteri > Cypriniformes > Cyprinidae > Sinocyclocheilus > Sinocyclocheilus anshuiensis. Next base: position 337,550 of record NW_015552558.1, read on the forward strand.
TGTACTATATGACACAAATGAGATTTGCCAAGGCAGACTGTGTAACATAAATGGCCATTTATTTCTTACTGGACAATGTACATAAATTATAAATTTGATCACATTTAGCTATTTAACTAGCTAATAACGTTTTTAAATTAAAACTCTGTTAACTTTGTCATTCAAGGTCACATAAGAATTTTTTTTTTCTCTCACCTGGAGAAAAAAAAAAAAAACATAATGAGAGAAAAATTAACAAATTAAATGTACATATAAAAGTAGGACACACTGAAAGTAGGTTTTTCAGTCTGCCACTGTGTGTCTATCTATAATTAAAGAGCGCAAAAACAGACTGCATCTTAATAATGATTAGAAATCTGAACATTTGCTATTAAGAAGTGTCTTAAGGCCAAAATTCTAGTAAAATTTTGCTTGGTGCAATGGGTCAACCATTTTCACGTGTGTGGTCATGGAGGTGAAGAAGAGATCAAGGCAGTTCTAGAGAGGTGTGTCATGACACCATCAGCACTGGGTGGATGTTTTTGGCTTTGATAGTTGGCTGTGTTTATGCTGTATACTTTGTTTAATTGTGTCTCTGTGTTAAAGAAGTTCTTTAGCAGAGTGACAGTTTTATGTTCATGTTTCAACAGATCCCGGTCAGTTACAGACACACTGTAAGACACAACAGAAGCAAATGAACTGAAACTGCACATTTTCCACATAGACTGTCAAACACCCTTAAATGTGAATATGTGGCACTGCAGGGGCGGGTTTTGTACAAGATTGTACTTCCTGCTCGCATTCCTTATATGAACAGTAACAGTGCTTTACTGCTTTCAAACTGGAATTGTACTTTTCATTTTCTCCACAGAGAATTTTTTAAAAATAGTTTTCAAATAAAAGTGTGGCTACATTATGGTTATCTGTGCTCCATTGACTTTATTCTTTCTTTCTTTATTATTAATAATTAATATGAATATAAATTAATATAAATAATATTCATATACATTTATACTTTAGTTATTTATTATACTTAATTTATTTAATATGTCTTTGGGGTTTAAAAGACAACAAACTAATAAGTTGATCAATTTGAATGCACTGGCACTATCCGATTAGAACAAAACTTGAAATGATTTGAGCTGAATGAAGACACTATTGTCTTTTGTAGAGATGCTTTATAGCTGTATTGAATGGGTTTCATAATTGACAAATTTTTCAACATCGACACTGTTTTTGAACTTGAATCAACATCGTACTGACTAAAGCTGAAAATCGACACTGTTGTCTTCTGTAGAATTCAATTTGTTTTATAATTGATGAACTACAAATTTATTGAACTGAACCAACAATGAATTGATTTGAGCTGAATAATTATACTATTGTCTTGTTACAGCTGCTTTACAGCAGAATTTGGATTTGTCTCATTTTTGATGACGTTTGAATAATTGGTGCAGCTATGGATATTAACAACCTTAGTACTTTACTATAAGAGATGCAGGGGAAGATATGAAATGACAACCAATTATATGCAGCTAAAAAACAGTACAACCCACTTTTTTTTCCAGCAGTGTGTGTGTCTCGAAAAGGCTAGCACTGATTCACAAAGCTTTATTTCACAGGAGGGAATTGGCCATCAGACACAGAAACACTCATTTCCCATTATTTAGGGGGGTAGTGGGCGGTGTCAGAAAAAGACATTAGAGCTGAGCGCACTGTTCATTAGCAGACAAGAGTGGCGGCAGGTATGTTGTCCCATTAATTAAAATAATCACATCATAGGTGCTGGAATAATTCATTAACTCAGATTTAGTTAAGGCTTAATTTAATATGTCACTGTTGGTCAGGAGGACAGAAGAAATGAAGTGAGGAAAGACAATGAGGATATTATGCTACAGGATTGAAATTGTCAATTTGTGTTGGGCTGCTCCGCTGGGGACAGCTTTCCCTCTTTCTGCAGATCTATCATTTCATGAAAAAGAAAAGAGGCAAACGTAAGGGGGAGGGATATCAGTCGCCTACTATTTTTAACTGCCCCATAAATCTGTTTTTAAATTCCCTTCCATTTAAAATACCCTGGTGAAGCGTGCCTTCATACAGCCTGTTAAGTACCACAATCCATGCATGGCGCTACATTTATCCTAACAGTGTAATTGGTCCAGCTCCCTCGGCTGGTGGCTCAGTTACCGGTCCTCCCCCAGGCCTGCAACCAGGAGAAATCCCAAATCACCCAAGGATCCCACGCACAAAGACCCGGCACAGAGACAACGGCAGAGAGAGAGAGAGAGAAAGACAGGTACCCTCTCTGCAAACATCAACTCCAGTGTTTCCCAGCATTTTTGTCTCCTGTATTACCACAAGGCCAGGATGTTCTATCAGCCCTTCAGCGACACCAATATCAAAAACCAATTTAAGACAAAATGGTGCTCAACAAGAGATGCCTAACACAATTTGTTTTGTATGCTGACATGCAATTATCATCACTAATAAGTGTGCCAACAGCATAACCAAATGCAATTACAAAAATAAAGACTGCTTTCGAACAGCTTAGCAACTCCATGCTGGCTAATAGTTCCACTAGAGGGAAGTGTGTTTGTGTATGTGTGTTTGAGATATGGGCTGGTTCTACAGTCAACAGATGAAAAGCATCACACACACACACCCAGAAACACACTATCACCCTGAGCACATTTGCTGTGTGGCACCATGCACGTTACAATTACGTGCAGAAGGACAAAAGCCTGAGACAGGCGTGCAGAAGGCCGACTGGCAGTGAGTTTCACCTGCAGCTAAACTCGGAGGAGGGGCCGGAGAGGGTGAACAGCGCATAATCAAGCCCAGCACTAATTTAGAGACTCCAGCTGCTCCTGCCAGAGGGGCCCAGGAACACCTACCACTAACCCCAGATGATCTCTCTTGCTCGCTTTTCCTGTTAATCATCCAAACGACCTCCTCCTTTTCTCGCTTCACGGATGCCAAAACAAAGAGGCAGCAGTGTCAAACACCTTCAAATGTCAATATGTTTGGGGTGGAACTGCAGGGGCGGGGCTTGTATATATGTTGTGCTTCCTGCTCACATACCTTTTACGAAAATCAACAGCGAATGCCCAGTTTTCTGAAATTGTATTTTTTTCATTTTTTCATTTTTTTTTTCATAATGAAGAGTTGTCAAAGAATAGCAAAGGCTACATAATTCTTTGTGTTTCATTCACTTTATTCAAATCTCAGCAAATTCTGACTTGTGAACTCATATAGCATAAAGATGTAAAGACAGAGCATGTAAATGTCACAGATTGGGAAAAAAGTTACAACATCCCATATTAACAAATGTTAGGTTCATTGTAGAAATATTTTGTCATGTAACCTAAAAGTGCTTCATGTGGTAACATCTAAATTTGGTCAAAAATAATAATAATAATAAAATAAATAAAATAACTTGTATTCATATTAGGTAACGATACTGTTCCATCATAATGAATGAATGAGTAATGCAATATTAGTGTTCTAGTGCCTACTATTAACTAACAAGAAACTCTGATTAATTAATTAGTAAGTAATAGTAAATAAAGAAAATACTAATTGTTTGGATCAGTATTCTAAAGTGAATAACATGATAGCTCTCTAGTAATGACTGAAATCATTGTAAGCTTTTGAAGGTTTTGTAAAGTACTGGATAGTAATGACTCAAGTGTTACTACATCCATCTAAAGGAACTTTACTAATCTAAGGAATTTACTAATTATTTGGATCAGTATTCTAAAGTGAAGATCAAGATAACTCCCTAGTAATGACGGAAGTCTTTGTAAACTTTTGAGGTTTTTGTAAGGTTCTGAATAGTAAATCTTTTCAATGGATTTGGTAACACTTCAAGTCATTACTAGTGGGTTACCATGATCTTCACTTTAGAACTGATCCAAATAATTGGTCATTTCTTTTTGAAAGATGTTGTAACAATTGAGTCATTACAAAACCTTACATATACTTCAAAAGCTTACAATGACTTCAGGCAATATTAGGGAGTTATCATGCTTTACAGTTTAGAATACTTGTCCAAATAATTAGTAATCCCTTCTGAAATATTTGGTAATACTTGAGCCATTGCTAGTGGATTACCATGATCTTCGTTTTAATCGATTTTTCTTTAATTATACATTTGGCATTATTCACATTAATTATGAACCTGTATATAGTAGTTCCTAGCAGTTCTCCAAGAGGTTTGAAAAACAGTAGCTACTGATTAGCTAATAGTGAACTTCCACTTTCAACTGAGTACTATTACTTACTAATTCATCACAGTTTCTGTTAGTTAATAGTTACTACAATGTTAAACGTGCTTTAGTCATTTGTTCCTTTGTAGTTATCCACTAATGATGGAACAGTATTCTAAAGTGTTACTGGTCAAATAGAGCTTAACTGTGCTTTTTATGTGAGATTGCATTGATGCGTTATATCGCCTTAACTTAATCAACGCTAAATTCTACACAAGATACATTTTCATATAATCAGCCCTGAACATTGTCTGTTTCTAAATAATAGTGCAGACAATTGCTTTTATCGGCAGATTCTGATTATTGGCGATACATTTGTTATTTAGTATATTTGGAAGATACATCTTTGTAAGATTGATCTTTTTGATGAGGTTGTCTGACCAAACATTTATATTTAGTGTTCATTAAAAGCGTAGGTCAGCAGTGCACCATTAAGTCTGTTCTCTGATGGACATTAGAGGGGACATGCTGTTGGGACATTAAAGGCCAGTGCCTGTAGATTTTAAACAACAATATGTCTATCCACAGACACTTCATAACATAATTAGCAATTTACAGTACACGTCTACATAAACCAATCACCCATTTACACTACAAGCACACACTGTAAACATCACCAGTGAGGACTAAAACCCTTCTATATTATGAATTATTTTTATTCAGAGGAAAAGTTTCAGTATGTATTTAAATTACACTGCTTCTGAGTTGTAATAGTGGTTATATATATAGTGTAATTTACAGTATATATATTAGTGTAATATCACCATGACTGAAATAGTGTGCTGATAGTCACACATATGCACACACACAGCTCTTCAGGTGGTAAAGCTGAAGCCACAGATTTCCCCCCATAAACCCTTAATGTGTCACTCAATGCTCCCTAAACACATGAGGCAGCAATTGCTTTCCCTTCAATATCAACAGCTTCCTGAACATGGCTAGGCACTTAACAACACACACTCGGGTTAACACAAATTTTTAACAACATGTGTTGGTTATTGTGTCACTCGCAGAGGCTTAAATAAATAATAATAATAAATTGTGAAAAGCACTTTGTTTTTAAATAATATGTATGGTAAATTCATTGTGTGTGTGTGTGTGGATGTTGATCATTTTCTTATTTATGATGTAAAATGATTCCTAGAATGCCCTGCATGACCCTTCCTTGACATTTGTCAATATTTCATGTAAATAGTTTTTTATTGGTAGTTATGTATCAAGATGTGTTTAATGTTATTTAGTTAATATTTACTGTGTTATTGTGCTGTCATAGGTCATAGATAGATAGCATAGCATAGCATTTTAAGGACATGTTTACTGGCCATAATAAGTTTTTGACAGTTTTTGAAACATAAGAATTCATCTTCCTGTGATAATACTGTGGTTTCTGTTGCGCCAACACTCTTAAAGAAGTTCTTAAAAGATTCTTCACAGCGATGCCATAGAAGAACCATTTTTGGTCCCACAAAGAACCATTCAGTCAAAGGTTCTTTAAAGAACCATCTCTTTCTTACCTTTTTATAATCTGAAGAACCTTCTTTCACCATAAATAACCGTTTGTGAATCAGAAAGGTTCTTCAGATGTTAAAGGTTCTTTATGGAACCATTTAGACAAAAAAAGGTTCTTCTATGGCATCGTGCAGCACCTTTATTTTTAAGAGTGAAGCAGATTTATGTTAAGAGAAATGTGTTTGTATATTAACCTAATATCATATGATAATAAATGGTTACCATCTCAAAATGTAAAACACAGTAATTAAAGTGCAATATAATTACTAATGCTTCAAATCATATTTTTTTTAAACAGTGAAGCTCTGAAAAACATGCGTAACCCAATAACTGAATCATTAAAAAGAAAAAGAAAAAACAGGAACAACAAACCCTGCATCCCCTATAGATCAAACATACAGAGATACACACACGTGTAAGAACAACAGAACAACAGTAAATGCAATAGTACTGGATGATTGTATGATGAAAGATTGTGTACTTTTCTCATCTCCCCTCCACAGTTCTAGGCCGCACGATTAAATAAAACCTTGCCTGAGTTTCACTAAATGCATTAGAGCAATCACATTCCCTAGACAGAGATTAAGGGACTGGCCTCATCGGATTGGATTACTCAGGACAGTGTGCTCGCTCTAACACTGCTGTCTCACCGAGGAGGAGCGTTTGGACACTCACATGTCCTTTATTGCGTCTTGATTTTGTCTAATTTCACATGGCTTTCAATCATTTCTTGTGTGAGAGGAGAGGGGCTGGGGGGAGTGTTTAAGGTTCAAGCCCCGCAGCAAAGAGCTGTGATACTGTAATGATGACGGATCACAAGAATGATTGATATCACGCCACATTCGACAAGAGCCACAGGTTGACAGCACAGATAAAAATATGGAGCAGTCAAAAGAAAAAAGGAACAGAAATTCAATTAGAAATCAAACTTTGGAATGTTTAAGATCAGAGAGAAAGTGAAAAAAAAGTATGCGTGGGTTTGCTAAGCCATACTTCGAGAAAAAAATGTGATATCTGAGGAAAAAACATACTTTAGAGATATTTAGGGACATTAATTTCATTAATAAAAAAAAAGTAGTTTCATTAATAAAATGTTTTCATTTTATTACTATAAAAATGCAAAAAATGTTTTATCTTAGGGGTAGGGGTTACTCTACTGTCATTAGAATTAAGTTAATATAAAAACAATAGAAGTAAAGGCTATGTTCTCATTTAGTTAAGTATGTGTGTGTGTGTGTGTGTGTGAGAGAGAGAGAGAGAGAGAGTGTGTGTGTTGTGCGTGTCTGTGAGGTTCTTTAAAGAACCATCTCTTTCTTACCTTTTTATAATCTGAAGAACCTTCTTTCACCATAAATAACCGTTTGTGAATCAGAAAGGTTCTTCAGATGTTAAAGGTTCTTTATGGAACCATTTAGACAAAAAAAAGGTTCTTCTATGGCATCGTGCAGCACCTTTATTTTTAAGAGTGAAGCAGATTTATGTTAAGAGAAATGTGTTTGTATATTAACCTAATATCATATGATAATAAATGGTTACCATCTCAAAATGTAAAACACAGTAATTAAAGTGCAATATAATTACTAATGCTTCAAATCATATTTTTTTTAAACAGTGAAGCTCTGAAAAACATGCGTAACCCAATAACTGAATCATTAAAAAGAAAAAGAAAAAACAGGAACAACAAACCCTGCATCCCCTATAGATCAAACATACAGAGATACACACACGTGTAAGAACAACAGAACAACAGTAAATGCAATAGTACTGGATGATTGTATGATGAAAGATTGTGTACTTTTCTCATCTCCCCTCCACAGTTCTAGGCCGCACGATTAAATAAAACCTTGCCTGAGTTTCACTAAATGCATTAGAGCAATCACATTCCCTAGACAGAGATTAAGGGACTGGCCTCATCGGATTGGATTACTCAGGACAGTGTGCTCGCTCTAACACTGCTGTCTCACCGAGGAGGAGCGTTTGGACACTCACATGTCCTTTATTGCGTCTTGATTTTGTCTAATTTCACATGGCTTTCAATCATTTCTTGTGTGAGAGGAGAGGGGCTGGGGGGAGTGTTTAAGGTTCAAGCCCCGCAGCAAAGAGCTGTGATACTGTAATGATGACGGATCAAAAGAATGATTGACACCATGCCACATTCAACAGGAGCCACAGGTTGACAGCAGAGATAAAAATATGGAGCAATCAAAAGAAAGAAGGAACATAAATGTGATTAGGAACCAAACTTTGGAATGTTTAAGATCAGCGAGAAAGTGAAAAAGTGTTTGTGAATTTGCTTAGCTATACTTCAGGGACAAAATTTGGTGTCTGAGACAAACCTTACTTTAGAGACATTTAAGAGCATCCTCAATTGAAAAAAAAAAAAAAAATAAATAAAATAAATAATGTTTTTATTTTAATATTCTAAAAATGCAAAAATGTTTTATGTCAGGGGTAGGGGTTACTCTGCAGTCATTATAATTAAGTTAATATAAAAACAATAGAAGTAAAGGCTCAAATGTCCTCATTTAATTAAGTGTATGTGTGTGTGTGTGTGTGTGTGTGTGTGTGTGTGTGTGTGCG
>NW_015552558.1:345904-352908 GCF_001515605.1 Sinocyclocheilus anshuiensis
ACACACACACACACACACACACACACACACACACACACACACACACACACACACACACACACACACACACCTGACAGGCACTGACAGGCAGTCAAATCTTCTCCACACCCTTTCCTGTGCTCCTGCACACTGAAATGTGAACACTCTACAGGTTGAATATCATGACTTGGCCACAGGTATGATCTTTGGCGCACTTGGTTAACATAGACCTGTGGTGTCACTTTCAATACGCTATAGGATATCAGAGTGAATTTGAAATGTGCGTAATACTCTACGTTTGAAGAGCAATCTGGATTCATTCCAGAAACGGTGTGTAAATGTACGGGGTTGTGCTACATAGTGCGCTTATATCACTTTGAAGTTACATATCTGCATTCCTGGCTGCAATAAATGCATGTTAACACAAACAAACAGAACGGGGTCAGGCTTAACTTTGTGCAGAGACACATCTGCTAACACATCTGCTCTGCCTTCACCTTGAGTCACTGTACACAAACAAACACACACGCTGCATCATAACAACAGATAATGTCAAATGTGTGGTGGCACTTCCTGTGGAAGAACCAGCATCCAGTCAGTGACCATGACTGCATTAAACACAGAAACAGTAAACAATAACATTAACTATGGCACACACAGACACACACACACACACAAACTATTTGAGAAGGCATATTCATCACTGTATGACGTGTAAATGGCAGACCACTCCATCATGCAGCCATGTCACACTGTTCAACCCTCATTCACATTTTAAACATTCAATCATTCAGCTCTCAAAGCTTAAACACAGCCCCCCCCCCCACACACACAAATACTTTTTGAATTTGTAGAATAATTACTTCATTTGCTTCATATATGAATTATTATTTACATTATAGCATAGTATATGTATACAGTACCTACATTTTAATAAACTGTAGGATTTTTACAGAAATATACTATGGATTCTTGGAGTTGCTTTCACGTCTTTATTGTACAATTTGCACCAAGTATTTTATTGTTTCTATATAAAACTGTATACTTACTGTACACTAACCCTAACCCAAAGAAAACTAAATAAATAAATAAATAACATTATACTTTATTTTTGAATAAAGTTTGGTTAAAGTCAATAATTCTGAGAAACAGTAGTCTGAGAAGAAATCAACCACTAAGAAAAACAAACAAACAAGAATCTCAAAGAATATTTCTTTTTCTTTCTTTCTTTCTTTCTTTCTTTCTTTCTTTCTTTCTACAGCCATTATTGTACTGTATATGTACTGTATTATTGTGCCATAATATCATGGTACTGGTCCAAAAAACAAACAAACAAACAAACAAAAAATAGATGTTGTAGCACAGTAGTACTGTAAATGAACAAAATAATGTGATGATATAAAATGAGTAATTACTTAAGAGCAGTCTGCAGCTGATGTCACTTCCTCAGCCAAAGCTGACCGGTTGGCTGATGGAATAGAAGGTTAACTCATAGCCAATCAGATTAAATCTTTCTTTAGCTCCCAGCTACCGCAAACTGAAAAGATTTGCATCATGACAAACATGTCAGGGCAGAAGAGCTTTGTGCAACAACTCAGAGTAATAATAAAATGGGCAATAAAACAAGTGGGTGTTGTTTGTGCCAGCAAGTGTGTGGTTGTGGCACACATGTGTTGTGTGTAATGCATTGTCTCTTTCTCTCTGTGAAACAGACCTAACACACGGCGGCCTGAGGTCGCACGCACAGCCTCTCTCCCTCAGGGGTGTGTGTGTGTGTGTGTGTGAGTGTGTTAGGTGTTCCTACAGAAACACTGGATGCAACTATGACACCCTGAAGGATAACCGCACACACACATACACTAGGCTGGTTTGAGCTAGAGGGTTTTAGGAAAGCCCTGCATTTCTCAGGCTCATCTGTCTTCCTCTATAAAGTATATGTATATGGTTTTACTTGGCTATCGTTAAGGGACAAATTTGTCAATAAGTAAGCTAAATTTGACGAAACCTCACACATGCAATTCATACAAAAATTCCACAATTTGTTTTTGCCTTTCTTAAAATAATAAAAAACATTTTTTTGCAGCCCTTTGAAGTATACTTACAGAGTACACTTTCATAATTATTAACACAAACACATTAACATAAAATTTGTAATGTCAAATTAAGTTTTACTACATTTTAAAGCATGTTTTAATCTTTTGTTGAGCTTTAAATGAGTACACTTATTTGATAAACACTACAGCACATGTTTGTTACTCAATACATTTACACTCTCTTCAGCTAATTCAGCTTTGCATTTAATGTAATGTAAACGGTCACTTTTAAAAAAAAATAAACTCCTAATTTGCTGCTTATTAATAGTTAGCAAGGTGGTTGTAAGTTTACATATTGGGTAGGATTAGGGATGTAGAATATGGTCATGCAGAATATTTTCTTTGTACTAATAAATAGCCAATATGTTAATAATAGGTATGCTAATAAGCAACTAGTTAATAGTGAGAATTGGCCCCTATACTAAATACCATGTAAACTATAACACGTTTGTTTAGTTGTAAATAATGTGCAATCAAATGTCTGAAATCATTATATTCAGTTTGCTCATAAGTATATTACTTCCATAATAAGTACTCTTTTTAAATGCATGCTATGCATGTAGGAAGTGTACTTATTTTTTCACAAGGGGCTAGAATTAATCTATATTTACAATAAATAGGTCTACATACATACATACATGGTATACTTCCATTTAGAAAACTAAGTAAACGTGGGTGGGTGGGCAGGCAGGTGTGTATGTGTGTGTGTGTGTAGTTGAGTATCATGAAGCATCCTCATAACCCAGTGTGGGAGCTGTCAAACAGCACTAGTCTCAGCTTGCATGACTATTTTAAAGATATAGCTGCCCTTAATAGCCTCTGACCCCCCCCATTGCATTTTTAAACTCCATGCACTTCTATGTCTAAATCTAAATTACACATCTTACCACAGTATACAACCTCATATTTTACAAGTATGACTATGACCCACTCAATTTGCAATCATCATACACAATATGTGCCATCCTCATCTGAGAATTTTTTCTTTATTAATCTCAAAAATGAAAATCTCATCATATATATGGATTTTCTTCAAAATAAGTTATTTTGATGAACATTGGGGTCTAATCAACATTGGTTACAACATTTCAAATGTTCTGAAATCATACAATACGTCTGTTTGAGAATCAGACCAAAATGTATTCAATGAAAATCATTACTTTCGCTATAGCTCTTAAAGAAAATATACAGTCAGGTCCATATATATTTGGACACGGGCACAATTTTTTATTATTTTAGCTGCTGACCAAAACATATTCAAGTTACAGTTATATAATGAATATGGACTTAAAGTGCAAACTCTGAGCTTTAATTTGAGGGTATTCTCATCAAATTTGGAGGAAAGGTTAATATGTACCTCGCCCCTTTTTCAAGGGACCATAAGTAAGTGGACAGACAGACTCAAAAGTCATTTCATGGACAGATGTGGGCTATTCCTTCGTTATTTCTACATCAGTTAAGCAGGTAAAAGGTCTGGAGTTGATTCTAAGTGTGCCATTTGCATTTGGAAGCTGTTGCTCTGAACCCACATCAGGCAGTCAAAGGATCTCTCCATACAAGTGAAACAGACAATTCTTAGACTTCAAAAACAAAACAAATCTATCAGAGAGATAGCAGGAACATTCGGAGTGGCCAAATCAACAGTTTGGTACATTCTGAGAAAAAAAAGAACGCACTAGTGAGCTCAGCAACATAAAAAGGCATGGATGTCTACAAAGGACAACAGTGGTGGATGATCGGAGAATCCTCTTCATGGTAAAGAAAAAAACTTTCACAAGATCCAGCCAAGTGAAAAACACTCTTTAGGAGGTAGGTCTGTCACTGTGAAAGTCTACAATCAAGAGAAGACTTCACGAGAGCAAATTCAGAGGGTTCACCACAAGGTGCAAACAAGGCCAGATTAGACTTTGCCAAAAAAAAAAACATCTAAAAAAGCCAGACTACTTCTGGAAAAGCATTCTTTGGATGGCTAAAATTAAGACCAACCTGTACCAGAATGATGAAGATCAATCTGTACCAGAATGATGGAAATAAAAAAGTCTGGAGAAGGCTTGGAACAGCTCATGATCCAAAGCATACAACATCATCTGTGAAACATGGTGGAGCAGTGTGATGGCATGAGCATGCATGGCTTCCAGAGGCACTGGGTTACTGGTGTTTAGTGATGATGTGACAGAGGACAGAAGCAGCCAGAATAATTCTGAAGTGTATAGGGATACACTCTCTGCCCAGATTCAGTCAAATGGAGCAAAGTTGATTGGGCGGCACTTCATAGTACAAATGGACGATGACCCAAAACATAGAGCAAAAGCAACCCAGGAGTTTTTGAAGGTAAAAAAGTGGAATATTCTGTAATGGTCAAGTCAATCTCCTGATCTCAACCTGATTGAGCATGCATTTCACATGCTGAAGACAAAACTAATGGCAGAAAGACCCACAAACAAACAACATTCTGCAATGGCCAAGTCAATCTCCTGATTTCAACCCGATTGAGTATGTATTTCACTTGCAGAAGAAAGAACTAAAGGCAGAAAGACCCACAAACAACCAATAACTGAAGTCAGCTGAAGTAAAGGCCTGGCAAAGCAGCGCAAAGGAGGAAACCCAGTCTTTGGTGATGTCCACGAGTTCCAGACTTAAGGCAGTCATTGCCTGCAAAGGATTCTCAACAACATATTAAAAGTGAACATTTTCTAATGATCATATCTGTTTGTCCAATTACATTTGAGCCCCTGAAAATGGGGGGACTGTGTATAAAAATGGTTGTAATTTCTAAGCATTTTATGTTATATTTTTGTTCAACCCCTTGAATTAAAGGGGTAATATGATGCGATTTCAAGTTTTCCTTTCTCTTTGGAGTGTTACAAGCTGTTTGTGAATAGATAAGATCCCTAAAGTTGCAAAGACTAAAGTCTCAAACCCAAAGAGATATTCTTTATAAAAGTTAAGACTGGTCCACGCCTTCCTAAAATGCCTCGTTTAAACACACCCCCACATGTCTACGTCACGATGTGGGAAAATTTGCATAATGCCGCCCAAATGTTCACGCAAAGAAAGAAGGTGTAACTTTATTGTTGCTGGCACCGCCGCCGCCATGTTGTGAAGACACTGTGTGGTTCGTTGTGAAAATACTTTGTTTGGCCTTCCAAAAGAGGACACGACTAGAAATCAGTGGTTAAGTTGTATTTACAACACTGTTCCAGAACAGTTCGACCCAAATATTCAGATGTGTGCAGCACATTTTATGGAGGACTGTTTCCTGATCCTGGTAGAGTAGACCCAAATATTCAGATGTGTGCAGCGCATTTTATGGAGGACTTCATTCTTTTCATATTTAAAGAATTTGCCACGGATGATTCAAACGCGAGTTTTGAGCAGTGTAGAGTAGCGCTTGTTGTTTGTCGTTTCTCCGATCACAAATGCAGACATGGTTTTATGTTTACGCAGCGCGATGCAACGCAATGCGTAAAAAGACAGTATAAATCATGATAATCCGTAATTATGTCCCCACTGGATGCAACAAATGCCTCGTTTATAATGGGTTTTATTGTTTTGTCTTGTCGCTCCTGGACACAGCATCACAGTATTGTAAGGGGCGTAACTATTCCGTCACACGATTGAGGTATTCAGCCAATCACAACACACTGGATAGCTGACCAATCAGAGCACACCTCGCTTTTCAGACCGATGAACTTTGTAAAAATCATATAGAAGCATAGAGGAGAAACAATAATGTACAGTATGTGGAAAATAATGTGTTTTTTGAACCTTAAACCGCATAAACATATTTCATTACACCAAATACACAAAATAATATTCTTTTTAGCAACATCATATGACCCCTTTAAAGCTTAAAGTCTGCACTTCAATTTAATCTTGATTGTTTTATTTTTTATTTCTGTTCTGGTGGCATACAGAGCCGAAATTATGAAAATTGTGTCAGTGTTCAAATATATATGGACCTGACTGCACTGCCTATGAAACAGGTACATCATAACATTTTGTCACATTTTAATCAATGTTGTTTTGTGAGTCATATTAACACACAGTTTTGTATTCATTTCATTTCGGAGGACTTTTCTATTCAAGTCTGGTCACTGGTCATTCAATGAACTTAAGTTTCATAATATTTATTCATAAGGCCATGTGCAAATATGAACATGCAGAATGCAGAGGAAGAAACACATTTACTTAGCTATTGAAACGGGTGCATACCAAAGACTTCTTTTGTTTTATATACAGATAATTATAACTACAGATTGATGAAATTTTGTCAGATTTAGCTCACTTCTCACTTCACATGCCTGTCTCTACCTGATTAATGATTGAATCACACAGATGAGCCACTTTAGAGACTTCTAGTATGTGAGACAGAGAAAGGAAGACAGGAAATCATGGACATGATAAACTAAATTTATGTTCCAAAACCTAGTGAGCTGTTTTTGCTGTCAACTGACCACAAAGGCAGCTAACTTCTGAGGGATCCTAATGGACATGGAAGCTCACATATGACTGATCTATAGGCCATCCATCCAGAGTGTTTCCCTGCCTATGGCCCTATATGCTGTGTTAGGAGCCAGTTTTCCCACAACCCTACATAGGACAAGTAGTATGAAGAATGGTTGGATGGACGTCACGGGCGGGGTGACGTAGCGACCAGGAAGTATAAAAGCACGTGTGGTGAAACCGGCGTCAGCTTCTAGGAGTGAAGCAAGCGCTGTCAGGGATGCCGGAAGTATGGCCCTGAGACGCAGCGTCTCATTCCCTTCGGGGAACCATGGTTACATACGTAACCTGGAGAAGTTCCCCTTCAGGAACTCGAGCTGCGTCAAAACGCTACGGGAACGAGAATGCCCACGCCGCCAGACTTGCAAATCCCTGCCTAGTGTGGAAGAGCACAACTAAGGCGAGAGAAAAGGGAGCCAGGAATGT
>NW_015552558.1:354469-356081 GCF_001515605.1 Sinocyclocheilus anshuiensis
CTTGTTGTTTGTCATTTCTCCGATCACAAATGCAGACATGGTTTTATGTTTACGCTGCGCGATGCAACGCAACGCGTAAAAAGACAGTATAAATCATGATAATCCGTAATTATGTCCCCACTGGATGCAACAAATGCCTCGTTTATAATGGGTTTTATTGTTTTGTCTTGTCGCTCCTGGACACAGCATCACAGTATTGTAAGGGGCGTAACTATTCCGTCACACGATTGAGGTATTCAGCCAATCACAACACACTGGATAGCTGACCAATCAGAGCACACCTCGCTTTTCAGACCGATGAACTTTGTAAAAATCATATAGAAGCATAGAGGAGAAACAATAATGTACAGTATGTGGAAAATAATGTGTTTTTTGAACCTTAAACCGCATAAACATATTTCATTACACCAAATACACAAAATAATATTCTTTTTAGCAACATCATATGACCCCTTTAAAGCTTAAAGTCTGCACTTCAATTTAATCTTGATTGTTTTATTTTTTATTTCTGTTCTGGTGGCATACAGAGCCGAAATTATGAAAATTGTGTCAGTGTTCAAATATATATGGACCTGACTGCACTGCCTATGAAACAGGTACATCATAACATTTTGTCACATGTTAATCAATGTTGTTTTGTGAGTCATATTAACACACAGTTTTGTAGTTCATTTCGGAGGACTTTTCTATTCAAGTCTGGTCATTCCTTTGAAAATGAACTTAAGTTTCATAATATTTATTCATAAGGCCATGTGCAAATATGAACATGCAGAGTTATGAAGAAGAAACACATTTACTTAGCTATTGAAACGGGTGCATACCAAAGACTTCTTTTGTTTTATATACAGATAATTATAACTACAGATTGATGAAATTTTGTCAGATTTAGCTCACTTCTCACTTCACATGCCTGTCTCTACCTGATTAATGATTGAATCACACAGATGAGCCACTTTAGAGACTTCTAGTATGTGAGACAGAGAAAGGAAGACAGGAAATCATGGACATGATAAACTAAATTTATGTTCCAAAACCTAGTGAGCTGTTTTTGCTGTCAACTGACCACAAAGGCAGCTAACTTCTGAGGGATCCTAATGGACATGGAAGCTCACATATGACTGATCTATAGGCCATCCATCCAGAGTGTTTCCCTGCCTATGGCCCTATATGCTGTGTTAGGAGCCAGTTTTCCCACAACCCTACATAGGACAAGTAGTATGAAGAATGGTTGGATGGACGTCACGGGCGGGGTGACGTAGCGACCAGGAAGTATAAAAGCACGTGTGGTGAAACCGGCGTCAGCTTCTAGGAGTGAAGCAAGCGCTGTCAGGGATGCCGGAAGTATGGCCCTGAGACGCAGCGTCTCATTCCCTTCGGGGAACCATGGTTACATACGTAACCTGGAGAAGTTCCCCTTCAGGAACTCGAGCTGCGTCAAAACGCTACGGGAACGAGAATGCCCACGCCGCCAGACTTGCAAATCCCCTATGGAATAGCATCCTGATCCACCACTTAGCATAAGCGTCTCTGGCCGGAGGCCTCTGCCTCAGCGCACCGCGGATGAAACGTGTAAGAAGAGGGTGTCTTCCCACTGAATGGCCACCGAGAGGGG
>NW_015552558.1:356335-356540 GCF_001515605.1 Sinocyclocheilus anshuiensis
TCTGGATGGAGAATGGTCTCAACAACCTCGGTTGAGAGACCAGAAGCTATGAGTTGTGCCTCCTCAGAGGCCACACCCACAGCTTCCACAGCTCCGGGCGGGGGCGCGGCCTCCGCCTGTGAGAGGAGATCTCTCCTTACGGGAATCTCCCATGGAGCGCCGTCGAGGAGAGGAATCAGGTCCGAGAACCATACTCGGCCCGGCC
>NW_015552558.1:356877-364983 GCF_001515605.1 Sinocyclocheilus anshuiensis
TAACAACAGACGGGCCCCGTCCCGGCGCACTCTCTCCAGAACTCCCGGGAGCAGAAAAATCGGAGGAAAGGCGTACAGACGAAGCCTCGGCCACGTCTGTACCATGGCATCCAGTCCCAGTGGAGCTGGATGAGTCAGAGAGAGAACCAGAGGTGACCGTGCGATATCAGTGCGAGTCTCAAACAAGTCCACCTGAGCCTGGCCAAGTCTGCAACACATAGAGATCTCTTAGGCCTGGGAGGAAGTGTTTCAAAGCTAGAAACACGGCCAGCATCTCCAGTCAACTCATGCGCCACGTGAGATGGCGGCCGCTCCACAGGTCGCAGGCCGAGCGGTCACTTATGACCGCTCCCAACCGGTGAGAGATGCATCCGTCGCTAGCACGCACGGCAACCAGGAGCTCCCAGCACCGGGCCCTGAGATAAGAACCAAGGTTTCCTTCACATGTCTAAGGCACATAGGCACCGCCGCGTGACCTTGAGCATGCGAAGTGACCGCTCCCAACCGGTGAAAGATGCATCCGTCGCTAGCATATGCGCCGACCAGGACCAACCATTGGACTGATTACACATGTGATTCAGAGCATGGTCACGCTGGAGGCGTTCCCGTAGCGTTTCGACGCAGCTCGAGTTCCTGAAGGGGAACTCTTTGAGCCACACAAATGGCATCCCTTCTGGAAAGTGCAAACGAGACACAACCAATAGAGTGTTATGTTAGAATGTTGCTAAACTAATGACACAATAAACAAAGTACTATTACTTATTACTTAAGTAATATAAGAATATACTATGTATACTATATATAAGTGTGAACTGAATGTAAAAAGTGTGAACTTAATTGCAAGTTATTTGGAATTAAATTAAAATTAATTATAGTTTAAATGCATACTTATGGAATTAGCTAAAAGTACTTGAGTTTTTTTTTTTCCAACCCACAAAAGTACATATTCATATGTACATTCATAATTATTTCTATTGTCTTTGAAATAGTGTTGTCACGGTACCAAAATTTCAGTATTCAGTACCGATACCAGTGAAAATCCACGGTTCTCGGTACCAATTTCGGTACCAAATATGGTTTATATGGAACTATGGCATTTATGGTAAACTAGAATATAACTCAATGTTACTGAAACTAGTATGTCATGTATTTAAATAAATTTGTAGTTATAGATTTGTAATGATGTGAGTTGTATTTTAATATGTGCTTTAGTATGTTAGTCAACACATCAAAATAATTGTACTTTTTTAAAGCATGACAAACAATTTTTTAAAAGATGATTAAACCATTATTTAGCACACTCATTTTTCAAAAGGCTCGGTTATAATTGTCCATTGATTTTTTAAAATTGTACAATAATCTGATTATTCGTTAAAATCCACACAGAAGCCAGAATAATGTACACAGTAAGTGAAATCATAATGGCATGTTTAATATCCAGTTGACTTGGGCCAGTAAACAGCCAAAATACCCTTAAAATGCACTAGCAATTCACAACACCATTGAAAACCATCCAGAAAACCCTAACAACCACAACCACAACCACACACACACACACACACACACACACACACACACACACACACACACACACACACAATATAATAACTAATTAAAAATTACTTTTGCAACCGCATAATAATGTGCTAAAAAACTGGCCACAGCACCCTAGCAATGGTGGTGAGTTTTGCACTGGAGATCTGCGCTCACATTTTCTTCAGATAATATAAAAAATATATATATTGTTTGTTTTTACAGCTCTGCTGATAGAGTGATATGAGTGATACAGCAGCAAGTGTGATGAGAAATGTATTGATCTGAATGGTTTGTTTCCTCTCATCAAAAAAGTGCATGTGGTGACAGACTACTATATTGACTGACCACACTGAGGTCCTTGACTGGTGTGAGTGTGTGTGTGAGACAGACGGAACACAACAAGACTGTACTCTTTTATTATTATTATCATTCACAACAACTAAAATGCAACAAACTATGGACTGTATCCATACAAAAGAGTGTAATGAGGTTTCTTTCAAGTTGCTGTTTTGTTGATCTTTGCGTTATCATAAAAATGCGGTGAGGTGTGGGAATCTAACAAATAACACATATGCTTCTCATTAAGATTTCTCAGTTTTCTGTTCATCAAGGCTGAGCAAAACCCTCTCTGACCCCTATGGAGGGTTACAAGCCGCCAAAACACCACCCATCCCCAGGCTGGGAGTTCCTCTGTGACCCTCAGTAGCCTTTCATGCAAACCCTTAACGTGAGAACCCTCACAGCTGCTGCGATGAGAACCGCCGTTACTTTTCCAACACTCTGATTCCACCTCCATTAGCACTAAGCGGCGTTTAGATGGCTAATACTGAAGATACGTCAAACAAGCTCGAGCTTGCTAGCTAAATCCGAGGGTTCAACTTCTCCTAAAGATGCAGCGTTCAGGTGAGTCCAGGCCTGGGCCTGCATGATAATCAGAGGTAATGTTAGAGGCTGTTTCCTCTTTGTCTATGTCTATGTGTCCATTCTAATAGAGGCTG
The DNA here is from genome assembly GCF_001515605.1 of Sinocyclocheilus anshuiensis. Taxonomy (NCBI): domain Eukaryota; kingdom Metazoa; phylum Chordata; class Actinopteri; order Cypriniformes; family Cyprinidae; genus Sinocyclocheilus; species Sinocyclocheilus anshuiensis. Next base: position 359,412 of record NW_015552558.1, read on the forward strand.
ACAGTTAGCTTTGCTCTTTTATGATCTTTGCGTCACTTGGAATCAGTCATTGTGAAATCAGGCGGCAAGAAGAGGGCAGGGCAGGGCAGGGCGTATGTGAACACCCTCCCTCCCTCACTGCATTCACACACACACACACACACACACACACTGGCCAGGGTGTGGGTAAAAGCCTGGCCATTCTTGGGATGTGGGTCACTCTGCCCTGGCCTGTAAAGCTGTATTGATTTTTTCTCCAGTCAGAAAAAAAAACTAATATGCAGCCACTGTCACTCTGTGCTTCAAATCATTCCCTTGCTGCTTTTCTCTTTTCCATTCTGAAATAGACAGACAATAGATGCATTTGACAGAGTGGAGCCTGATGATTTGAGAGAAAGTCAGACAGACAAGAATTCTTCTTACCCCCACCTCCTGCTTAAAGAGTGTGGAGTTTCACCCATATGTTTGTCTGTCAATGCAGAGAATGTAGTCAGTTGGAAGGAACTGATTAGATTCTCTGTGTTTGTGTACTTAGCAATAGTTCACAGACAAAATCTGTCCCCCAAAAGGTGAATACAAAATAATTAGTGCTGTCAAACGATTAAGCACGATTAATCACATCCAAAATAAAAGTTTTTGTTTACATAGTATATATGTGTGTACTGTGTATATTTATTATGTATACACTCCCATGCATGTATATATTTAAGAAAAATAAGTTACATTTATATATTAAATATATTTATATATAACATAAATTTATTGATGTAAATACATGTAAATATTTTCAAAATATATACTGTGTGTGTATGTATATATATACATAATAAATATACATAGTACACACAGATATATTATGTAAATAAAAACTTTTATTTTGGATGCAATTATTTGACAGCACTAAAAATAATATAATACCATAATTTAATATAATTTAGGGACAATACTAGACTATATCTGAAATCGTTTTTGGGATTGCCCCTTAAAGGAAAACATATTTCAGAAATGTATGTATGTATGTATGTATGTATTTGCTTGTTTGTTTGACTGTTTTATCTGAGCTGAATGTTTAACATGCTTATGTGCAATATGTATAGGCCATTGTATTTAATAGAATCTGAGTTTTATTTTTTCTACTTTAATTCTTTTGATAATGGTTTCTGAACACTTAGGCTTGATACATATCTGTTCATAAGTTTTACACATTAAGAAATTAATTGTGTTTTTGTGAAGAGTCATCTAAGTGGTGAACAGTTTTTTTTTTAATTTTTTTTTTTTATAAAAAGTGTTTTAATCATACATTGTGTGGGTCACTCCTCTCAATGTATTCCACCATTTTGAAATGATGTGACCCCCGGTTCACTACAAAAGTAGCAGTGTGAACATTAACACATCTGCTTTTGTGCTCCACAAAAGAAATAACGTCCAACATAATCTCTCAGCAATTTGTAAGTATTTTATGTTTTGGTGTATTGCTGGCTAATTTCTTATGAATTCATACAATCCTTTTTGTTAGTTTCCGTATGATCTGCTTATGCCCCACTGACAGTTAGGTTTAATGGTGAGTGGGCCTTCATGCTTAAGTTTTTTTATTTATTTTTAATTTTTTAATTTTTACGCAAATAAGTATGTTTTCTGTATGAATCACATTGTGCAAATTCACATTGTGCAAAGTCACTTCGTAAAACAGTATTGTTTTGTCATGAGATTGGGTTGGAAAGTCAAAAGAGTTTGGAACAATATGAGGATGAGTAAATGATGACAACTTTCATTTATGGGTGAACTATCACTTGTAAATGCTTACAAACATTTGCTGAAAACTTAAAAAATTGATTTGTCAGTTTTGAGAAAACTCAGACATATAAACTGCATTTGGAATGATGGGCCAAAACCATGAAAATGAAATGAACAGCACATGCCAAGAGTTCAGAGCCCTCCCAACATCATCGTGCCATGGCCTGACCTTTCCACCCCATGCTGATCTCCAGTAATTCTGAACGGCCAATGCTGAATAAATAAAATGAGTCTCTGCTAAGTGAAATCTCTGCATTTCAACCACACTTGTGTATGTGGCAGGAAGGGAAGGTTTAAGTTAAGAGATGCTAGAGCAGAAACGCGCCATACTTACTGCCCCACCAGTGCCTGTTTAGCTCTCTCATTAGCTTGCTATTCGTTATCAAGTATGCTGTAGGCCTTTTCTCAATTATACTCATTTAAGTTCTGCCTGGTAATTACATTCAACTCTGCTACCTGTAAGGTGGGCAACTGTAAATTAATTTTTTTAGCTTTTTTGTCTTTTCTCTAGGGAGGTCATGCTGATGGTGGGACATTATTCAATACAGCAAAGTAGCAGTACAAGAAAATCACCTCATGAATAGAGACATGCATTAAACCAGATTTGGGTAACACTTTTGGAATACTGTTCTGTCATTAATTTATTAACTACATAGGAACAAATGACTAATGCACTATTAACACTCTAGTAACTACTTAATACTTAATGTATTCTAAAGTGAATAGCATGATAACTCCCTAATATTGAATGAGGTCATTGTAAGCTTTTGAGGTATATGTAAGGGTTTGAATGGTAATGACTCAAGTGTTACTACATTCTTCTAAAGGAATGACTAATTATTTGGAGCAGTATTCTAAAGTGAAGATCATGGTAACCTAATAGCAATGACCCAAGTTTTACCAAATCATTCAGGACAATTTACTATCCAGAAATTTTAACCTTAAAAGTTTACAATGACTTCAGTCATTACTAGGGAGTTAACATGATCTTTACTTCAGAATACTGATCCAAATACTTAGTAATTACTATTACTAGTTTGAAATGTATTACTTAGTTTCTTGTTAGTTAATAATAGGCCTAGTTACTAGAGTGCTAATCTTGCGTTACTCGTGTGCAGTGTTGGGAAGCTTACTTTGGAAATGTAATAGGTTACAGATTACAAGTTACCCTATTTAAAATGTAATAGTAGTGTAACTTTTTCAATTACTTTGTTAAAGTAATGTAACTGATTACTTTTGATTACTTTTTGATTACTTTTCTAAATTTCTAATTAATGTTTATTTGCAACTGTTACATGGTTTGACAATAGTAGCCATTGTCTTTGGATTTATAGTAAAATCATTGTTAATTTTCGTTAGGGTTGTGTTGTTGTCTGCCCTAGCTCCTCCTAAACCTATAATAAAATATGATTATTTGTCTGCTAAATTACTACTGTAACATTACAATAGATAATAATGATGTCCTTTATTCCATACCGCGTTTTGATTCAAGTGTACTGACCTACTTTTGATTTATTCGTCCAAAATGTGGCATATTCCGTCCGCGTTAGGCTATAGGACTTCCGTTTTTATGACTGGATTCTACGAAACAGTCTGTGTTTTCCGCATCGCGGAAATTATAGGGCCGTATGTCTCAGAGTAGTCAGTGCAATTTGGGAAAGAAATCAATTAAATCTGTATGTGGATGTGTGTAAATATTCAAATGTAATCCCCTTTGTAATCGTTAACATTTTCATAAGTAACTGTAATTTAATTACACATTTTTTCTTAGTAACTGTAACTGATTACAGTTACATTTATTTTGTAATTAAATTACGTAACGCCGTTACATGTAACTAGTTACTCCCCAACACTGCTCATGTGTTCCTGTGTAGTTATTAACTATTGACGGAACAGTATTCTAAAGTGTTACCTAGACTTCTTTCATATAAAAATGTATAGGAACCTTTATGCAGATATGGCGGTATTTACATTTGGCCACTTTGTGCATTTTGGGTTTGGGTCTATCATTCAAGACAGCTCATATGTGGATCCCATACTTTAATGCACCGACAACCTCCTGAGGCAAAATGCCAAACAACTGGCGTTGGTGAGTAAACAGAACTGGTTGACTGGTGACACAGCATTACTTGACTATTTATAAAGCTTTGACTGATCTAAATCCTCAATAACTGAACTCTGCAGGAAGATAAATGTCCAGGGACTGGAATAAGTACCCCTTATCTAAATTATTGTCAGTGGTAATCAACAGCATTTGGTACAAAGACATTGCTGAAAATGACAGACATAAAGTAGCAAACAAACTGAAATGTTCTTTTAAAACACAATCCACTAAAATGTCACAAGTTTGTTGCATCAATCTGTCATATTAGCCATTTATCAAAAAGCTTTCTAACACTCCTTTGACCCTTGTCCACTGAATGATTCTGAGAGTCTTTCTTTCTGCTCATGGCATTTACAGCTTGTGTGTTTTGTATGTCAAGTGCACTTGGCGTATTTCGAGTGGTTCTCATTTCCTCTGCAGCTTTAACCGCTTGTTCAAGCATCTTGCTGATTAGTGGTCAAATAAATCAGGCTCGGGAGGGTGACACACACTGACAAGCTGTAGTGCTTGTTTGTGACACTGGAAACACTCAACATCTACTAATGACTAATTTGCTAATTGCCAAATTCCCATTTTCAGATGGGTTCCTCATGCTTTGCACTTAAAGAGCAGGTCATGTGGTTTTTTTAAAGTGTCCTAATATTGTGTTGGAGTCCCCTACAACAGGTTTAAATGCATCTAAGGTCAGAAAACAGTGTAATTTTCCCAGAATATACATTTATACATAGTCATTTGTCCATGATTTCGAAACGGTTCGTTCGATTCAGTTCTGAGCGAAAAGTCTGTAAACCCCTCCTTTCCATAAGCCTACTCTGCTCTGATTGGTCAGCTGGCCAAGCCTGTTGTGATTGGCACAAAGAGGAGTGCTTGAGCAAGTTAGCGAGCGCTAGGCATTGCATTATAAATATACTTTATTTTAATAAATATTTAATAATAAATACTCAGATAAACCGTATATTGCGTGTGTTTATTAGTCACGTTGAATCAATGAAAGCAGTTGAAACTTCTGTTTATTCAACTGCACCGATAGGCATTTTCTGGGTTTCTTCTGCGAGGCATATTTGGAGTTTCAGCGCGAGAGCACCCTCTGGCCTTTCGATGGCGATTTACTGCTGATCACAGAACCGTGCTTCACTGAAACATACGCATGACAATCGCAGCTTCTGTCGAATCGCGATCTTGATTCCATTTCGATTTATCGTGCAGCCCTACGCGGTTGTTTTTGATGTCGCGGGATGTAGCGACCCCAATAACGTCATATTTAGGCACTGAAATGCGAATTTACCAGGGGAACCCCTACTGAAAGCGTGTATTTTACACCCCAGAACGCGATTTTTAAAGGGGGGCCACCCTCGAAACACGATTGGGCTAGTTTTGAGTAGCAATTGGGCAGGTTTTGTTAAGACAACCTGGCAACCCTAGCATGTACCTTTACATAAAACAATAATATAGTGCTCCAATCAGTTCTTAAAATAATGACATAAAAACATTTTCTTTAACACTTATGCAAGCGAATCGTGCCCACAGCTAAAGTTTAGCTGCTAAAGTGTAAACACTTAACAAAACAATAATGGTGGATATGTTAGCCGAGTGCTAACGTGACTAACTGATGAAACAATACAGTTTGAAAACCAAAATATGTCTACTGTAATGTCTGAAGAATGACAGACAAAAGACGCTCCGTGTCTCTTAACC
>NW_015552558.1:366920-378433 GCF_001515605.1 Sinocyclocheilus anshuiensis
CCACCCTCGAAACACGATTGGGCTAGTTTTGAGTAGCAATTGGGCAGGTTTTGTTAAGACAACCTGGCAACCCTAGCATGTACCTTTACATAAAACAATAATATAGTGCTCCAATCAGTTCTTAAAATAATGACATAAAAACATTTTCTTTAACACTTATGCAAGCGAATCGTGCCCACAGCTAAAGTTTAGCTGCTAAAGTGTAAACACTTAACAAAACAATAATGGTGGATATGTTAGCCGAGTGCTAACGTGACTAACTGATGAAACAATACAGTTTGAAAACCAAAATATGTCTACTGTAATGTCTGAAGAATGACAGACAAAAGACGCTCCGTGTCTCTTAACCTTTAATTATAACGCAAAACAGCTGTATCACATGCACACCAGCCTAACTAACTCGTCTCTCTCTACTGGGTCTTTTAGTCCCTGCATTAACCCTATAACTACATAAACAGCACTTTCACAATAATTATAAAGTCTGTGCGCTACACTACATTATTATTAAACAAAGTAATTAGAACAACGACAGTTGACACATTCTTAGGAAATAGTGGGTTCACAGCGAATTATCAGAACTATTTCAGTAAAATAGTAATATCGTGCTTTACCTGGAAACCTAAAGCTGTACTAGGTATACATCACATATTAGCACAAAAAAAAACCTAGATATTTTGAGCACTCAATTGAAAATGTAAACAAAACGTATCAATCGTACTTACAGGTTGTGGTTCAGAGACGCTAAAAGGTAAGATTAGAGAAGCAGTCCTCGGTAAAATGACGAGCACAACAAAAGGTTTGAATTGTATTGCTGTGGTATCGTAGAACACAACATCTTCTCGACACAGAGCGTGTTCGTATTTCGTGGGCGGGGATTATGCTAATGTGTTACCCAGTGACGTAGATCGGTAACAGGCAGAAGATTCGAAAATATAACGACTCGTTAAGGCGATTCTGAGTCGACTCTCTTTTGAGAGACAATATCTTTATTTATCATGCACTTTTTTGATTAACAACTCTGCAGACTGTTTACATTGAAGGATAGCTACCTTACCAACTGCAAAAGAGATACTTTTCGAAAACCCATATGACCTGCTCTTTAAGAGTCCCACCATCTAACTTATATTCACCAGAATGCTGCCTTGATGACAAAGCTTGTTCTTTTAAAAACACTGACAATATTTTCATGCTTGAATACAATAAAACATTGTTAAAAAAACACACAATATGGTACAAATGCCCTTTGTGTTTCTGCTAACACTAACAAGAGTTTTCCTGTCACACATACCCACACACACGAAACACTCACAGACTTCAAGCGTGTTTGTGGTGGTGTGCTGCTCTCAGGCATTCAGTGTCAAATGAGAGACTTTAATAAAGTGAACTGCCACTACTTTAATGTGCTGTGCATTCTAGGAGTAACCGCACAGTTCAAAGTACTGCAGGAAAAAATCATGACAGATGCCAAACGTTTAATATGTGCACAGGGCTGAACATTTGTGCATGCTGTCAGAGAGCGAGAGTAGTATATTCTGAAAAGGGCTTATGATCACATTTCTGCATACTACTCATGAATCTGTGGCCTGAAACATATCTATACTCAACAATTATACAATTACGATTACCAGTTGCATTATTGCGCCCTTGAATACAGAGGTTTGTTACATATGTGTCTGTTGTACCACAGGTTGATTTTTATTGCAACAAACAGAGACATTTGTTGATGTTGTTATATGGCATCACATTAAAACTGTTCTGGAAACATTTCACCATATTGCCATCATTTACTTTTCAAATTCTCCACTGTCATTTCCAATTCCATACAATACAAAACTGAATACTTAATTAGCATTAGATGTGGTGTAAATGACATTTGCTAGCTGGACAAAAATTACAGATCAGGAAAAAAAAGGACAAAATTCTTCTCTTATGCACGTATGCAATGTTATCATTAGATTTTAGTCAGAATCATAGTATGAAAAGTTCGTTTTTTTGGTAGTTTATTTCTGTTCAGTGGTGCTAATTAGCTGAAACAGCACCAAAGATTTAGGTCTCCAATTGCATACTTGTGTAATGTATGTTTCTGGCCTTCTTCCTCACTTAAACAAATGATGGGAAATAACTCATCCAAGCTTAGTCTACTGACAGATCAGATACTGTGCATGCATAATTCTAACATCATTCTATGTATAGGGGAAAAGAGAAATACTCCTGACGCCTTTTCTTTTTTACACATACACAACATAGCCACTGTAGGATAATATGACCTTGCTTTGCTCAGTATTGAATGATTAACTAGTTTGGTCTGATGATTACAAGTTCAAAAGAATCTGGAGTTAATGCACATGAGCTGAATGTGCTACTGGTTAACGGTACGTCAATGGCTCACTCTCTCGGTTTGTACAGGTGCAGCGCTCAGATGATCAAGGGCTCTTTTAGACATGCTGGTTTCCCATTTACCCAAGACACACAATTATGCACACTATACATCATCTCATTTGCGAGAAACTGTTACCCTCCTACAAGTTTTCTGTCCATGGTTAATATTTTCCTCATGTCAGACTATTATCTAACAGGGAATCAGGTGTCCATTTGCTTAGTGGTTCTCAACTCCGGTCTTGGAGAACCCCCAGCACTGCACATTTTGGACGTCTCCCTAATTAAACACACTTGTATCATTTCATCAGCTCCAAGACCCCAAATCGGTGTGTCAGATACAGGAGACATCCAAAATACATTGAGTGCAGGGGCTACTCCAGAACCAGGCTTGGAAACCTCTGCATTAGGTCATCCTGTGTGGAAAGAGGAGCTTTAACATTTGCTCTTCATTCAGGAAGTGTAGGAGAAATGCTTGGCTGACCTTTTTTTTCATGTGCTTTATTTTACAAACTTGCTACAGCAATTGTTTCAAGAGTTTCTCAGAACACTTAGCATAAAGCCATAAACATAATGAGGCCTGGCACCAAAATGAAAGCGTGTCAATAATTCTGAGTAGAAGGTTTCACAAGCAGCTACAGTTTGTGCTAAACAAATATTAGCATGCAAGTGCATCACTCCATCTGAAGAAATATGATTAGCAGCATCAGGCTTCTAAGAAAGTAAAAAGTGAGTTATCACCATTATCACATCCCAACACACTTTTGTCGCTTTCACGCTAGAGCTTTTCATGTGGACATGAGTCTTTGTGATGTCAGACTAGTTTGCTGGTTAGTGTGAAAGTAGGATTCTAACTTGTGTGTGCACCACCAAACTTCACCCAAGTCTGCTTGGAAAGTGCTGTGGGGTACAGTTCATGATTAGTATGAATGCAACTCAACCTCACTGGTGGAAGTACAATGCAAATTATACTAGATGTTATAATTATTATTATTATTATTTTAAACTTTGCATGCTCCAAGTTATATTTAGTGTAGTATCAGGCATTTCCCTTTTTTAATTAATACTTTTTTTTTTTGTCTTGTCTATTTGGACCTCATTGACTGGACAATAAAAAAATAAATAAAAACTTAAAATATCTTCCTAAATGTTCTGCAGAAGAAAGCAAGCCATACAGGTTTGGAACAACATGGGTGAGTAATGATGATAGAATTTGAGTTTGTTTGTTTTTTATTCCACAGTGATGAAAGAGAGATTCATGGTCCGTCATCAGAATACAACCAACCCCTGTCAGGAAGTGACGCCAACAGCACCTCAAGATGTTCTCTAAATGCTCCCTGTGGTCCTGATGTTCTAAATATCAACTCCTAATGATGACCTTAGGCCAGTTTCTCCAATTATTTGTGGTGCCCTTTTGCCAATCATGTCAGTCTCATGCACAATATGACCACTAAACTAGAGATGCTTTTCCATGCCAGGCTCGTTCACACGATCTTTCCTCTTTTCTTTATCACAGTGAGCAGGCATGCCGCATTCAAAGAAAGCAGAAAATTCTCTAATAGTCTTATTCCTCACTTTACCATGCATATTAAATATATCACGGCAGACACAGCCTCTGAGCAATCCAGTTTATAAAACACTCACACAAAATATCACACAAATCACAGCTGTAGTTTTCACTCAGATATCAGCTGTGCTCTAAAACCCACTCACACTCTACTGTCTACTTCTAAGCATCCTAAGTGAAATGAAGCTTCAGATGTGATTCTTTTGGACCACTCTATAGACAGCAATTATGTATTCCTCATAAATAGCATTTCTCATGTGAAACACATTAAAAGACTTGACATAAAAAAATGTCAATTTAACCCTGATACTAAGCTGTTGATGAGGTACCTTAAAGTAGTAACAGTACAGACACACAATTTGTTAACGTAGGTACTATACAGTACTTACACAGTCGTTTAGATTTTTTTATTTAACCTTTTTATTTAACCATTTCTATTTTATTTTTACTTGTTAAATTTGTTTAACTGTTATCATGCTGTCATTGTTAGATTAAGTTTATACATACATATTTTAAAAACTAAAATTAAAGTGAATTTGTGGAAATAAAAAGTACATTCGTTTAGTTTCACTTTTGTTAGTTTGAATTTTTATTTCAATTGTTTTCATTTCAGGTTCAAAATACAGCAATGACACTAAGCCCAGTATATATTTCATATTCTAAAATATTAAATATTTCTAAAATATGAATGATGTTTTTCACCATGTGATAAGAAATTAATTCTGTGTCATCATCAGATGATAAAAAAAAAACTTCTCAAATGATATCTGAGGCCTGCAAAGCAGTTGTTTTGTGTTAGGACCGATGCATTTATTCCCTATGATGCTCTGTTTACATCAGAAGTTAAACTGACATAGTTGAAATGCATACGAATACGAGATTTGATATATTTCAACATAGTGTAGTGCTGCGGCTTTCACGTTTGAGTAATCTAGACATGAATAATAAATTAGCCTTCAGGTTTATGTATTTTTTCCCTGATATGAGCTGTGTTATTTATAGCTTCATCTTTATTACAAGCTTAAATATATGACAAAATATTGTGACATTTTGATGGTGGAAGGGGCTGGTGCAGGCCAAACAAACATTTACTTAATCAATCACTGAAATTCAGCATCAGGCAATACCTCCTACAGCGCCACTGCACGCGCACCCACACCCACACCCACACCAGACTCGTCCTGCCAGATTCTGAAACATGGTTTGATTATCTTTGCTTTCATTTGCATCAGTGTTTAATGGTGGATTATTACGGAGAGGGGAGTTTTTATTTTGCTGCATTGTTTTGTTTGAGTGACCTTGAACGCACAGGCCAAAGGCACTGAAGTAAAAAAAAAAAATAAATAAATAAAATAATTAATTAAACAGTTTATAGTTGAAACAAAGAAAAAAAGGCTAATTGAACAGCTGCAGTCTGATGAAATGCTACTCCATATGCCCAAGTAAAAAAAAAAAAAGCAATTTCTGTGCATCTAACAGAGGAAGAGAGAGCGAAAAGCTCTCATTTAATCAACTAACATTGATATTACTTCTGGCAATTAGAGGCATGCTGATAATGATATGAGTTTTCAGCTGTAAATAATTATGCTGCCTCCAGGCCATGCTTTCCTTTCTCACTGTATCTATAAACAATAATCAAACCACTAGGCGAAAGTTGAGGGGCTTTTGTTTGTTGCTGTGCTTCAGTTTGGGGAAAAACATCGGTGCGGCCCCCTGGTGTTGCCCTTGGCGGCTCTGACCTTCAGGAGCCTGGTACTGGCAGCATGGGGAGCTAATGCATCGGCCTATCGATCCCTACACTTTCACTTCAAACAGTCTGTGTGCGCGCACGCTTATTTAGCCCGAGAGCAGGGTGGGACGCGGAATGCTCCAGTGGCTTAATACTGTGAGAGACACGCAGACGGATTGAAGACTGAGTTTTCACTGGTGCAATCTGAGATTTAATAATGAGGAAGATGCACACAGACCTCACGCAGCTCTGTTTTAATTGTTTAGCAGATTCAGTCTTGAACCTATTGCAGTCGCAGTAAGCATATGGGTTTGGCTAATTGTGGCACATGGATTAGCAGTTAGCGCCTATCTCAGTTTTTTTTTTTGTGACCCTTGACCACAAAACCGGTCATAAGTTGCACGGGAAGCCTATATTTGTAGCAATAGCCAAGAATACATTGTATGGGTCAAAATTTAAGAACTTAATTTGGACAACTTTAAAGTGCGATATTCTCAATATTTAGATTTTTTTTGCACACTCAGATTCCAGATTTTCAAATAGCTGTATCTCGACCATATTGTCCTATCCTAACAAACCATACATCAATGGAAAGCTTATTTGTTCAGCTTTCAGATGATGTATATATCTTAATTTAAAAAAAATTGACCCTTATGACTGGTTTTGTGGTCCATGGTCACATTTCAATTAAGAGTCAATTAAGAACAAAATTAAGAACAAATTAACAACAAAATCGATTAAAACAAATCAAACTGTATCAGAAGAAAATAAACATGTACATAGGGGTGAAAGGGGCTATTTGTTGGACTTTTTAGTCTATAGTGAATATTCCTTGGTGTAGAGAGATTTCTGAAAGTCAATTTAAATATAAGAAAACGCCCACACACACATACACACAAAGTACAACATTAAACAGCCTATAACTATACGGTTTATATTCATTTTAGCCGTTAAACAATCATTATACACCATAATAAAACCATTGTTTTGACCAACAAAAATGAATAATTATATTAACGTGACAACCTGCCCCAACCTGACACTCAGTTAAACTCTTAGTTAAACTCTTCATTATATATAATACACTCACAAAAACACACACTTAATTAAACCAAAAGCTATTTTCATCAACATAAAAAACAGCAAAATCATTGCGTAGTTCTCATTAAATTGGATCATAAATGATGCACAATAAAGTTAAATACACCCACTATCAGCTCAGATTATACTCTTGTCTCACAGCAAAAAAAACACAAACTTAGAAAGTGTGGCAATTAATGAAGCTGTAAATGTACCACCTCAGGAAATTCACATCAGTGAAAGACTGCAGCACTTCTATTCTTTCCTAACAGCAGTACATGAGGTGTTGTAAGCGCTGAGAGCAGCGGACAGTGAACTTTGCTTACTAACTTCATCTGCTGTGAGTAGAGACTAAGATGAAGAACATAATTAAGGAAACACATGGAAGGCTACTCGAGGTCTACGATTAATTAGCCTCCTGTCGATATTCTCATCAATACCCGATTAACAAATGACACATTGCCCTATGAATGCTATTGATCCGCCTGCATTTCACAGCATTAATAAGCTGAAGCCTCCTAACAAACTGAAAAGCTGACAAAACAGAGGAAAGTCATTTCTCTCCAACAGCTTGTTGATCCGCTTTGACAGAAAGGCCTGTCTAATGTCAGAGAGAAACTTGCTTATTTTACAAGTTCACACAAAAGCTAAGTAACTTTATTTGTCAGTGATGTCAGTTTTTTTGAGGTTGGATCTACTAATTACAGCTAATTTTATTTATATTAATATTGCAATTCATATTCATTGCAGACAATGGCTTGAATACAATTTCTATGGTTAGCATATTTTGATTTACAGTAAAATAAAAATGTATTTTTATAATTTTTTTTTGGGGGGGGGGGCAAAAAGTTAAATATCTAGATATGATGTAACCAACTGAAGACTGTGAAGTAAATATTTTTTATTGTTTCTATTTAACTTTAAAATTCATCATTTTTTAAAATAATATTTTAGAATTAATGATTAATATTAGGTATACACTCAGATATATTCAAGGTATGCGAAATATTGTATGCCTTTTTACTTGATCACTATTTTGTCAGTGAATTAAACATTTTCTTGAAAATGGTTGGAAAGGTTTACAAAAAGCAACATGAATATAAATATTACATTTTAAGAGTCACACAAATTATTTTCTTTTAATTACAAGCCTCTACATTTACTGGCTCTGTATGTTCTCCTCTCATTACAGAACAATTAAATAAACAGTAGACTCTTCAGCCAGGTTTAGCTCCAGACATGTACTATATGGTCTCTGTTTTGACAAACGACTGCAAAGTGAGGTAAAAAGGGACTCAATATAAATTAATGGTGCCCTTAGCAGCCCAAGGTTTAGTCCCCTTACGCTAATGATAGTAATGAACACTTAGATGAGGGATGATCAGGCCTGTCCTCCAGTCAGAGCTTTACGCAGGTTAATTAGGTAAGATAACATCATCAACCTCTTTCATGCCTACACATGGAATTAATTGGATAAGCTGAAGCTGGATTCAGGTCTATATATAATCATATGAACAATCAACGGGAGTAATGGAGAAGAGATGCCGGCCACGTCACAAGATGTCTTATTTAGATTCTCTAACAACCTGCCTAATAAATATATGGACATTAATGGCATACTTTACAATAATGAATCGGTAAAGTAGAACAATAGCAGCGTGACAGTTGCAGCTTCTGTAAAAAAGACATCATGGGCAGTTTGATGTGCGTATCATAATATTAAGTAATTAGTCAAAGCATGAAGATGTGATGAAGTGTGGTTTAATAAAATCATGTCAATGAAAATGTCTTTGAGGAAAACATCAATCAATCCATGATTTGAGTTAAGATATGAAGGCACTTCAGTTATTGTTATTGATTTGTATATTGATATTATTAACACTGTAATGACTTATGCCATATACGGGTGATACTTCAATTATTGGAACTCTGTCCCCCAGGACTAGGCCTATTTAATGAAATAATAGATTATGACACATTATAGCCAAAACCCACCCGATCAGGCATAATCAGATATTTATTCTAGGATATGCAAACACATTATAAAATAGATGAAATATAGTTTCATTTTTCAAGTTCTAGAAACATTCAGAACTTTGAGAAGTCTTAAAAAAAATCATAAGTATCTTGTGACGGGTCTTGTTATCATGTGTGTGCATAATGGGTGCATTCTTAGGCCAACCATTTACCATGCTGTGGTGTGCCATGTACAGGAGAGCAGTGTGCTGTGTTGTGTAGCACCTATCATCCATCACAGCAGATGTTTGGCTCCTCTCATTGGCTTTGTGTGAAGTACGTTTGTAAATTATGTATGAGGAACTTTTGTGTAAATTGTCATACTACATAATGTATGTTTACAAAGCTGCATGAAAGCTCACCTTAGATGGGAACTCATTACAATAATTGATGCAGAGAGGTAACAAAGGGCTCTTTTGCACATACAGTCACTTTCTGATCTCATCAATAATGAAAGATCATTTAGAATAGACCGGATAGGCCATCTGTTACACGCACCTCTCAACTCATCAGCCGAACTGACAAACAGAACATTTTCCCTCAAAGATCATTGTGTACAGACACATTATAAATGTATGTCATGAGGGAAAATTTACACTCACGATACAGAATTGTTATAAATTAACCAGCCCTACTATGGCGAAGGGTGGGCTCATGAATATTAATTAGTTTCCGTGACTGGACACTCCAACAAAGTTACCAAGCAACGTCAGCATCAATTAATATGCATGAGGTAAGCCTTCACCGTTGTGTGAGTGAACCTTAGTTCAGTGAACTCCAGGATACGTCACTGTCACCATAGTAATGGACGCCTTGCACGACAACTCTAAGAGCATCAGTAATGCATGTTAGTGTGACCCGAAATGTTTTTCATCAACTTTCTATTACTTTTGAACCACTGCAAGCAAAAACAAAAAAATAACTTTTCTTAGACTATTTTAGGTTTAAATGGAGTATTAACTGAATGAATGCGCTGTTTTACTGGCATAACAGCACATTAACATCCCATAATAACATTCCAGTGTTTAATTCCTAACTGAGGTAAGTGATTTAAGAAGTGTGTGTGTTTGTGTGTTATTGACCCCAGTGTCATAATGTCTCAACATATATGATATTGAAATGCTGTTTTGTCTGCAGTGAAATGCTAGAAATATGCTACTTTGATCTGTATTGTGTTCTGTTTGGTATTGAAAGAGCAGAATATTTTAAGTATAATTGTGCAGCATTGTAGAGAGTACGCTTTCTCCATGCAACTACTAAAATATTAGTGTTTTTGGACATCTACTATGGTACTACTCTGTAAAAACTAATTTGTTGACTTAAAAAATGTGCAACATCAATTTATCCTCAATTAACTTGTCACACTAAATTAAATCAAGTTAAAAAGAAGTCTCATATACCCCAAAACTCTGAGTATTCTTTACTTATTTTCTTTTATTGTGAGTACTCCTTACTTATTCTAAGCCACAAATACTATACTGATTCCCAGAGTGCACTGCGACATGAATAAATTATACATTCCCTTTGTTTTATTCTCTGGTTTATTTGCTGCTGTTGTTGTTGTTGATGTCAATATTAGCAATGTGTTTTGTAATTTTTAAAGTCTTATCTTATTATGAAAAATAATTTTATTGTAATCATTGTTGTGCATACTGAATGTTGGTGACTGTGCATGTCTACATAAATACTACTGTAATACATTTATTGCACAATAATTTAATCTTGTTACATTAAATGTAGATTGGTGTTAATAATCTAGTTTTGAACCAAATTATTATTATTTTAAATTATCTCTCTGAGTCATCTCTGATGACTCTTCTTTCAATAGCCCAAATAATTGTGAGTGTTTGAGTGCTTCTAATGTAGATTTTGGTCATTTTGAAGCAGAAATATGTTATTTAAAGCATTTTGAAATAAAATAATCTCTACACCTGCTTAATTTATAATTGTTTCTCTGGGTTTGCTGGTTAAGGAAGGGATATAGCTATGGCCACCAGGGCTTACTGGCCATGTGCACATCAATATTTTGTCATTTTTGTCATGCTGAACAACAATAATTTCTATACTATATATTATACTATACTATTACTATATATTACTATACTATATATTGGGGGTAGGTGTAGATGTTAATAAAACAATCTAATATGTAGCAAATTTGATTTATTGTTACTTTCTGGCCGTAGCTGTAGCCCCTCTAGCCACAACCGGCTTTGTTATGTACAGAAGCGTAGTGGCTTTAAGGCAAGTCATTTCACTTGAGGGCCATCTTTGAAAAGCCTCTCAGGCATGCAAGTGCAGCTCCTATCACTTTGAATGGGGAAACATCAAATTCTCCAAAACTGTTTGCCAAGCTTACAATTAAATTTATATTTGAAATCACGAAAGAAATCTAACAACAACTGTCTCATAAATGTTGTTCCTTTTGCTCAAATAGCGTTGAAAAAAGCGTATTATTCAGACTAGACTAGCCACTGTGTATGCGCAGTCCTAACGCTGACTGTTTCTATAGCAATTGCAGCTGCAGTGATGCGATGACTTTATAGATTAGCGATTGGCTCTTTTACTCGGAAGGCGGGGCTTCCTTTGATAGCGCATATTAAAGGGGTTATATGATGCGATTTAAATTTTTCCTTTCTCTTTGGAGTGTTACAAGCTCTTGGTGCATAAAGAAGATCTGTAAAGTTTCAAAGACTAAAGTCTCAAATCCAAAGAGATATTCTTTATAAAAGTTAAGAGTCAGCC
>NW_015552558.1:378448-378786 GCF_001515605.1 Sinocyclocheilus anshuiensis
CCCCCACATATCTACGTCGCTATGTGGGAAGATTTGCATAACGCCGCCCAAATGTTCACGCAAAGAAAGAAAGCGTAACTTTTACTCTTGCTGTAGTATTGTTGCCGCCGCCACCATGTCGTGAAGGCGCTGTGTGATTCGCCTTCCAAAAGAGGACGGTAATTGCTTAGTCATGCCTGGAGCTGATCCGTGCTGGTTGCTGTGGAAATACAACAACTTTGCACTGTGGATCGCCGGATCGGCTTTAACCGTGGACGAAGCGGACTCCAGCCCGGGGTCATCACATGTGGTTGCCGCAAGCCTCCCGGATGCTCCTTCGTCGAATCCGCCGGCCGCGC
>NW_015552558.1:378835-388849 GCF_001515605.1 Sinocyclocheilus anshuiensis
GCGGCGCGATGCAACGCAACGTGTAAAAAGACAGTATAAGTCATTATTACCCAAAATTATGTCCCCTGGATGCAACGAATGCCTCGTTTATTATGGGTTTTATTGTTTTTGAATCATCGCTCCGGCCTGACATCATCACAGTATGGTAAGGGGCATAACATTTCCGTCACACGCTTGAGGTATTCGGCCAATCATAATGCACTGGATAGCTGGCCAATCACAGCACACCTCGCTTTTCAGACCGATGAGCTTTGTAAAAATCGACACGTTTCAGAAAGGCGGGGCATAGAGGAGAAACAATAATGTACAGTATGTGGAAAATAATGTTTTTTGAACCTTAAACCGCATAAACACATTTCATTACACCAAATACACAAAATAATGTTATTTTTAGCAACATCATATGACCCCTTTAAGCGTTGCATTTTTCCGCATTCAAAACTGTACAAGTGACACGTCTTGGGTATTCTAAAGTCTTTAACTGTGTCCCAAATGATTCACTGAACACTATGTACTTATACTCTATGTACTTATGCACTATGTAGGCCTATTCAACCATGTAGTGTATGAGTTTTATAAGGTTAGTTTGTCATTAATAATCAAAGACTGATAGCCCGTCCCCCCTCCCCCTTCACAACATAATTAAAGCTACAACTGAGTGCATGAAGTGTTCAACATTCCACCTTTATTTTTTTGGTTATTTAAGTGCATCATCTGGGTATTGAAAGTGCACTTTTTCTTTTTGGAATTTTCAGTGTGAACACACTACTCGCAATATTTATACTACAAACCGTCATAGAATAGTGCTTAAGTGCACGATTTGGATGCACCTTTTGACTATATGCATGGTTACTTCCTGGTTTTAGATAAGCCAGCTCAATCATTTCCGGTCAACTGTCAAAATCAACTGTGCTCGGTTTCTCTGCATAATCCATTCACAATCTGAAGAAGTTTTGTTTGTTTAAGAGGACCAAATGACCACGTATAGCCTACCGTTTCAGGAATAACAAACGTGAGTGTAAAAAATTGCGTGAGTGAATCGCTAAATCATGCCACAAATTGCGTGAGTGAATCGCTAAATCATGCCACGAGTCATTGTTATGATTGACAGTGATAATGGAACAAAACATCTAACAAGCTGATGTCAAAAATGGAGCTGTGCATTAAGTGATTCAGACTAAATTCAGAGTAAAAAAACTACAGCAGCAACAAGTCTTTCTTGGATGAATATATTTAGCAGCTTTTACAATTAAATATAAAACTTGAAAGATGTAGTTATTAAATTAAATCTAAAAATATTTCAAAATATTTAATGCATTATTTAATTGTTATACATTAATATTTAACTTATTTCATTTGTAGTTAACGATATAAGTATTGAAATAATTCACCCTAATTGTTAGCAATGACACAAGAGAGGCAGAGGTAAGTGATACAAAACAGCAGGTTTATTGAGGAAAATGGCAGGAGTAATCAAGGCAATAGTCCAAAGGTGAGTAATCCAGGAATGGAATGGTTTCAAGGTTCTTAGCTGTATGATGACCGGGTGTCTTTGTCTTGCAGGTAATCCGGAGCTGAGGAAACACTGGGAGCAGATCGTCAGAGTGACTTCAAGGAAAGTACAAACAGGTAAGTAGTCAGGTACATTTAGCATAGCAAACTGTAGACCAGACAATGTGACTGCGGGGAGAGTACAAGGATATAGGGAGCGTGATGAGCTGTGACAGGTGATGACAATCAGTAGTCAGGTGATTGGGATCTGGTGAGCGTGAGGGGCGGTGACTGCGGTGACTTAGACTCCCTGACAGTACCCCCTCCTCCAGGTTGTGGTGGAACTCAGTAAGCAAGGAGGGATCCAGAACATCATCCTGGGCCACCCAGGATCTTTCCTCTGGCCTGTACCCCTCCCAGTCCACAAGGTACTCCAAGCGGCCGCCCCGTCGCCGAGAGTCCAAGATTCCCCTCACTCAGTAGATGGTGGGCTCTTCCACTACTTCGGGAGGAGGAGGTACTGCCGGCTCTTCGGGACCTGGGGCAGAATGAGAGAAGGGTTTGAGCAGTGAGACGTAAAAAATGCTGGATGGATACGATACCGTGCTGGGAGTTCAAGCAGGTAGGTGACGTCATTGATCTGCCTCTGGATGGTAAATGGACCTATAGAGCGGGGACTCAGCTTCCTGCAGGGCAGGCGGAGACGCAGATCCCTGGTGGAGAGCAAGACTTTGTCCCCAGGGTGATAGACAGGGGCATTGGAGCGACGGGAGTCCGCAAAGTCCTTGTTTCTTCACACTGCCTGCTGGAGATGGACGTGAGCTGAGTCCCAGACTCTCTCGCTCGCTCGAAACCAGTGGTCCGCAGCTGGAACCTCGGAGGGTTCCTCCATCCAGGGGAACAGAGGGGGTTGGAAACCGAGTATGCACTGGAATGGTGTCAGCCCCGTGGTGTTTTGTTTGAGAGAATTTTGTGCATACTCGGCCCATGGGAGGAAGCGGTTCCAGCTGGGCTGGTTGTCATGGCAATATGACCGGAGGAACTGTCCGAGCTCCTGGATCTTACGCTCATTCTGACTGTTGGTTTGGGGATGGTACCCCGAGGACAAGCTGATGGTGACTCCTAGGAGCTTGAAGAATGCCTTCCAGAGATGGGAAATGAACAGGGGTCCCCGGTCGGAGACAATATCCTCCGGGATACCGAAATTCCGCAAGACTTGGTGGAACAGGCATTCAGCGGTCTCCATGGCCGTCGGGAGGCCCTTCAGGGGGGATCAGCTTACAAGCTTTGGAAAACCGATCTACTGCCACGAGGATGCACGTGTGGCACTCCGAATTAGGGAGATAGGCGACGAAGTCGACCCCTATATGTGACCAGGACCTCCGTGGGACAGGCAAAGGGACCAATTTCCCTGTGGGGAGCTGTCGAGGGGTTTTGGCACAGACTGAGCAGCTGCGGACGTACCGGTTGACGTCCTGGGTCATACTGGGCCACCAGAACCTAGCTTGGAGGAGCGAGAGAGTACTCTGGCTGCCTGGATGTCCAGAGCCCGGAGAATAATGTAGCGAGCCCAGAAGGGTTTGTCGAAGAGAAGATGGAACATATGTCTTCCCTTCTGGGCCTCCCAGCGGAGCAGGCTCAGTTCGAGTGGCGATGTGGATCTGTTCATCAAGGTCCCACTGGATGGGACAGACGATGACGGCTGGAGGGAGGATCGGCTCAGGTTCTGAGGGAGCATCGAAGGAATGTGGATGCGAGAGAGGGAGTCGGCCTTTACATTCATTTCACCGGGGCGATAGGTGATTGTGAAATTGAACTTGGCAAAGAAGAGTGCCTAATGGGCCTGGCGAGGATTGAGTCTTTTGGCACTTCGGAGGTATTCTAGGTTCTTATGATCGGTGATGACGGTGAATGGATGTTGAACTGCCTCCAGCCAGTGACACCACTCTTCCAGAGCCAGCTTGATGGAAAGCAGTTCTCTGTTTCCGATGTCATAGTTCTGCTCCGCTGGGGTGAGCTTTCTGGAGTAATAACGGCAAGGATGGAGTCGGGGAGGCTCTCCGTGCTACTGGGACAGCACTGCTCCCACACCGGTGGTGGATGCATTCACTTCCACTGTGAATGGGAGCTGTGGGTCCGGGTGTTTGAGGATGGGAGCAGTGAAGAATTTCGATTTCTCGATGTTGAACTTCTGGGGCTGCATCTCTATAAACAGAGAGACTTGGAGCAGAAAACCGCTACATTCGACCGCCTCACCCGAGTATGGAGAGGGAATGGCCATAGGACTGGCAGAGGCAGACGGTGGGGTGGTGACCGGAGTGAGAGAGGCCCGGGTGGCGTTGACCAGCTCCTCCAGAGCATCCGCTGGATCGGAGCGTCGAGGATCCATCTCCGGTTGGTAAATGTTGAAGGTCTGGTCTTCTGTCAGCAATCACACAAGAGAGGCAGATGTAAGTGATACAAAACAGCAGGTTTATTGAGGATAATGGCAGGAGTAATCAAGGCAACAGTCTGAAGGTGAGTAATCCAGGAATGGAATGGTTTCAGGGTTCAGGAGCAGAGGAGTGGTGGAGCTGAGGAAACACTGGGATCAGATCGTCGGAGTGACTTCAAGGAAAGTACAAACAGGTAAGTAGTCAGGTACATTTAGCATAGCAAACTGCAGGGGCAGACTTACCCATTAGGCAAAGGTAGACGACTGCCTTGGGCCCCCAAAAGCCAAGGGCCCCCTAAAATGCTTTTCATATAGGATATGTGCATTAAGCGATGACACGCAAACGGTTGCTGTTTACTGTGTTTATTACCATGTCAACCGTCCGAGTCAGTGGTGCCTGCAGGTGTACGGCTGTACGCACTGTGCGTTCCATGAGCACTCAGACTGACCGGAGTTATCATAGGCCTGTGTGTCCCGTATTTCTGTCGACTGAACCAGCCATGCCATTAATTATGAATTTATCAGTCTTTTGCATGCCAAAGTCAATTTCTGCATAGAAATATTACGCCAAATAGAAGCAGAAAATCGCGCTATAGTCCTACGCACTTTCATGAGATCGGGTTAGCCTACAACAATTAATTTGTTGGCTATTTTACAAATGGGAATACAACAAATTCATGACAATGTTTACATTCAAGCTACCCGTAAAATTTATAGTGAAAGGTACTATAAAAGTGTCTGGAATATAATATTTTAAAGCTGTTTTAAAGCATTTGCTGCATGGGTAAAAAAATAGGCTAATAAATAATTCACATATCATACAAAATTGCGTTGCAGCAAATCCTTTAAATTTTAAGGTATTCAGAACAGAGCAGAATAAAAATCAGAAAAAGCAGCTATACAATTATAGGACAAAGTTTTACATATATGCCATTATAATTTGTGTTTTATTTTTTTAATTGTACGGAATTATATAATAAAACGTAAATTATAATCGAGTCTGTTTTAGGCTTTTCCTTATTTTTCTATTTTAGATATCCATCAATTATGGTGATGAAAAAAATGACTCGCCATCTCCTCATTGGATGTGCCTTTAGAGAGAAATGCACGGATTACATAATGAAAGAGTTTCTATTTTCAATTTGAATTATTTCGTTTTAAAGTAGAAATTTAAAGCTTTCTATTTTTATCATGTCTGTGAGGCAATTTGCTGAGTTTAGGTTCATCATTGTGAAGTGCTCCTGTCCAAGCCCGAGACAGCAGAAAGCGGTTGTTTTCTTTATTTTATAAAAGCACAACGTTTTGTTGATATTGTGAGTGCACAAAAATAAAACTAGCCCCTTTACAGTTTAGAGTGATGTATTACTCTTACCTTTATGAGCAAAAATGACTGCGTATTAAGTTGTTTCCACTGTTAGAAAAAAATGCAAGTGATCGCGCTGGCACCTCCATGTCCTTCAGCTTCCAGTCTCCGCACAAACGATTGGATATGCGTCTATAACAGCGCACATTTGCCTAGGTTAAACATTTAAACTAACATTGTGATATGCTTGAACTGTTTTATATCTATATATTTTATTTTAGGCAAGTCGTGATGATCTAAGAAGGCTAAATTGATCAAACATATAGGCTATGATCAATTCACTGTCTGCCGCTGGCCGTTACTTAAAAAAAAAAAAAAAACTTACATTTAACGAACAAAAAATGCTCCAAACGTTTTTCTAAATTTACTTTATAAATAAATGAAACAAAATCTAATCACTTTTCCATTACATACAAAACTGAACTATTTTAATAGCTGAAACAGTAGTATAAGCTTTTTTTGGGAAAAGGGGAAAAAGACGGGCTGGGCCTATATTTGAGACCCGTGCAGGGCTCTAATCCACTTCATCCAACGCTGTTTTGTTCTCATCTGTGAGCATACTCTTGATATATGTATTTTACCATTTTGTTGAGTTTAAAACATGTGACACATTCGTTCTGCTCTCACTGATCATTTGGTCCCCCCTACAACATGAGAGAAAGCCATTATAACATGTACATGAAAAATGTAGAAACACTGGACACAACTATGGGGCTCCATTGTGCAGCAGCAAGCATCACAACAAAAAAGGAACCTAAAGGTTGATCTAAGAAAATGTGTGAAAATGTATAGGGCCCCATTCCTATATTTTGCCTGGGGCCCCCAATTCACTAAATCCACCCCTGGCAAACTGTAGACCAGACAATGTGACTGCGGGGAGAGCGCAAAGATATAGGGAGTGTGATGAGCTGTGACAGGTGATGACAATCAGTAGTCAGGTTTTTGGGATCTGGTGAGGGTTGGGGCGGTGACTGTGGTGACTGAGACACCCTGACACTAATAGGCTGTTGGTGTCTTGGCTTATTTATTTATTAATTTTTTTAATTACATGTGACTTCCTGTACTTGCTATACTTTATACTTCTGTACAGTAAAAGTACTAAAATTTGTTATAATATTCATTTTATAATAAATCCAAAAGAGGTGAAAAAACTAGGGAGTTGAAATCGCAGCTGAGCTAGTGAGTGATCCTCTGCTGCCATCTCTTGGTTATAATGGTAATTTCATGTCATTTTTATCTTAAAAGTCTTTGTTTTCCACCAGGTGACACATTTTGGCACATTTTTTCATATCGTCTTCATGAATGAAAAGTTAATCTTTAAAGTTAATTTTACTGCACAGCTATAGAGTTGAGAAATAATAAAGGCTTTAAAATGTTATAAGGTTTTAAAAACATGTTCATGACTATGAAGGCAGACATCCCACGTCTCCCAGAAGTTCCAGGAGTGTCCTGTATATTCATAGTGGCTCTCTGACACCCGCACATTAGATACAATATCCTGGAAATCGGGGAGGCAAGAGGATAGATCGGCACTTGAGCGAGAGACACATAGTGATAATATATTAAGCAAATATAGTGACCAGCTATAAGGTCACCGGGGTCCAGTCCTCAGTAAATTTGTTCTCTGAATTAATGAATAGTTTGCTGATTAAAACTCCTCATATGAGTGTCTACAAGTAATTCAGTCTAGACAGTTTGCAATAATGTTTAGCATCCGTGGTATGAAAATGATCGTTGTGAGACGCTGGTGGAGTGAATGAGGCTTGAGGGTGCGGCCGTTTTTGGACCTTTGTCTTTTACACTTAATTTGACACTTTAGAAAGTTAATAAAGAGGGAAGTTGCAGTTTAGGGTCAGCGATATCCTTATCTTATTATCTTATTTGCAAAATATTTGAAATAATTTTGGTTTATTTTTCAGTTTTTATTAGATTTTATAGCAATATCTGGCAACACTGAATCGCCGGCACTTAAACTGACAGTAATTTAAAAAAGCTCATGGACAGGTTATTGCTAACAGGATACCACATTCAGTATGGCAAACGGAGATTTAAAAAAAAGAAAACCTAGCTAACGTTGCCCTAAACAGTTATGACAGTGTTTAGTTGTCAGCATTTAAATGTACAATTACGTGTCGAGTTACTCACCTGGGATCACCAGGCTCAGCATATAAACTTATATGTTGTTAAATAACATGAAACTGTATGTTAATTCTGCTATCATTATTTACTGTGTTGGAATTCTTTTTTCTCAGTTTCTACAAGCAGGGGAGGTTTCTGTGAGGGTCTCAGAAGTCTCTACCTGTATATGGTACATATCAAATGAGCTTCACCTTAAGTTTATGAGCTGGCTTATCTTTATGCGGAAGTTCTAAAAAACACTCCATGCCAAATGGTCAACTGACCATTTGCAAAGACCTGCCCTCCTTAGTTACTGTTGCTATCTCTGACAAACAATGCCGCTCACACACTACACATCATGTTCCCACGCAGTGAAAAATACATCGCAGCGCAAAGAGGAAACTCACAACACACCGACAGACAAGACAGAGCAGGTTACTTCTGGTATGAAACAAGGTCTCAGGACTCTCAGCTTTCAAATTATGTCATTTTTAAAGAAATTCAAACAATAAATACCGTTTTGTGGCTCTTTAATGACAGATCACTGTATTGCTTCAGTTAAAGTGGCATGTGAACCGATCGTCTTTTCATATTTACTTAAAGGGGTGGTTGATTGTGATTTCACTTTTTTAATGTTAGTTAGTGTGTAATGTTGCTGTTTGAGCATAAACAATATCTGCAAAGTTACGAAGTTGAAAGTTCAATGCAAACGGAGATATCGTCTTTTCAAATTCTGGAAGTTAAATGCCTACAAAAACGGCTGGTAGGGACTACAACAAGTTACTTCCCTGGTTCGTTAACGATTCTAATGGATTCACAATTTTCAAAATCAATGTTCTAAAGTGGCGGTTCTCAATACTGTTCCTCGCGTCGCCCTGCTCTGCACACGCACTGCATCTCTCTCTCTCTCTCTCTCTCTCTCTCTCATTCAGCTCAGCTCCAACAATGAACTGTTCCAATTATAGTTATTTTCACATAGCTATGAGAAGCGTTAAACATGGACGCGCGTGCAGTTGCCATACTGTCTTTATTCATAATATAGTCAACATGATTGTGAATATTTTGAATAAAACAGGAAAAACGCAATAAAAGCGATCCATGTGTCATACAGATCTATTGTGGCTGCATTGTGTCACATGACAAGCATGACGCGTCACCATGGAATGGAAACAATAAGGCGATACATTCTAAAATAACGGTCCCCTAAAAAGAAAAACTCACGCAGCTAGAATATTTTAAACTCACGTGCGAAAGGTTAATCCTGTTCCTTGCGTCCCCCTGCTCTGCACAAGCTCTGCATCTCTCTCGCTCTCTCATTCAGATCATCAGCTCACCAGCTCAGCTCCAACAATGAACTGTTCCAATTATACACTTTATGTGTATAGACAGACAGATAGATTATTTTCACATAGCTATGAGAAGCGTTAAACATGGACGCGCGTGCAGTTGCCGTACTGTATTAAAGCTTTAATCAGGATAAAACCATATATTAAAAGCTAACATAAGCAGTAGCATTTACAAATAACAGCATATCTAAAAGTATGAGACAACAACAAACAAAAACTTAGGTCTACCATTAAAAGCTGTGCTTGCACAGGTTCTGCACAATCCTCTTCAATAATATCCTATGCTTCTCAATCGGGGCTCAAAACTGATAAGCGATATTAATGACGCCGTTGTTTACAATACAACCCGGAACACATGCCGCTGAGGTGAGGGCAGGACGTTTAGACATGCACTAGAGGTGGTTTAGCCAATCACAACACACTGGGATAGCTAACCAATCAGAGCCCATCGCCTATTTCTCAGGGCGGGGCTTCATAAAAGCAGGACAGAGCGGTGTGGTATAAAGGTCAATTATGTGAAAAATAATGCGTTTTTTTAAAAACGAAGCATTAACACATGTTAGACTGCACCCCATAAACACAATCAAGCCTAGAAAAAAACCAGTGAACCACCCTTTTAAAGCATGAAATGAACATTGTAACAACGTTCGTAGTCACGGGAAGAAGGAGGCGGGAACCGGCGAACATTTAAATACTTTAATAATAAAACAAACACAAAATGAAAGTAAAGTGGCAGCCCCTCGCAGACGACTGCCACACACAAAATAAAGTCCAGGCCTGGTCCTCTCTCGTCTTTCACTGTCGTCACTCCTCCTTTTATCCTTCCGGAGCTCCTCCGTGGGACTCGAGACCGGTGAGTGGTGCAGGTGTCGCTCATTATCTCGGCCCCGCCCCTCTCGTCACATACCCCCATCGGCCCTCGCAGGCCGGGGGGTACCCACGAGACTGCACTCTACTCCCCCCCTCTGGGGGAGCCGATCACGGTGGCCACGGCGTACCTGGGGGTAAGGACAGACAGACGAGGCGAGAGAAAAGGAGACGGAAGTATGAGGAGAGACAGATACGAGAGAGGGGAGAGAGGAAAAGAAAAAAAATAAAATTATTGGTCCGGTTCCCGGACACACTGCCGCTTGGTCCTCAACTGGCTGAGAGGCTATCACTCGCGGTGCCATACGATGGTACTGGACATCGTTGGTGGACGGCCCACCGCTCCTCCACCTCCTGGCGGACGGCGATGGCTCCTCCTATTAAGGCCAACCGGC